>NW_028250996.1:0-242297 GCF_964263255.1 Lissotriton vulgaris
GTACGCTTGTACACAATCAATCAATCAATCAGTGACACTTATAAAGCGCGCTACATACCCGTGGGGTCTCAAGGCGCTGGGGGGGGGGGAGCCGCTACTGCTCGAACAGCCAGGTCTTCAGCTTCTTCCTGAAGGAGAGGTGGTCTTGGGTCAGGCGCAGGTCGGTCGGGAGGGAGTTCCAGGTCTTGGCGGCCAGGTGGGAGAAGGACCTTCCTCCTGTAGTCGCTCTTCGGATGCGGGGGACGGCGGCGAGGGCGTGGTTGGCTGATCGGAGGTGGCGTTTGGGAGCGTAGAAGTTGACTCGGCTGTTGAGGTAGCTCGGGCCTTGGTCGTGTAGGGCTTTGTGTGCGTGGGTGAGGAGGCGGAAGGTGATTCTTTTGTTGACGGGGAGCCAGTGAAGGTCTCGCAGATGTCCGGAGATGTGGCTGGTTCGTGGGATGTCGAGGATGAGTCTGGCTGAGGCGTTCTGGATCCGCTGGAGTCTCTTCTGGAGCTTGGCGGTGGTCCCGGCGTAGAGGGCGTTGCCGTAGTCCAGTCGGCTGGTGACGAGGGCCTGGGTGACGGTCTTCCTGGTCTCGGTGGGGATCCACCAGAAGATCTTCCGTAGCATGCGTAGGATGTTGAAGCATGCCGAGGAGACGTTGTTGACTTGCCTGGTCATGGAGAGGGAGGAGTCCAGGATGAAGCCCAGGTTGCGTGCATGGTCTGTCGGTTTGGGTGCGGTGCCCAGGGCGGGAGGCCACCAGGAGTCGTCCCAGGCGGAGGGAGAGGAGCCCAGGATGAGGACCTCCGTCTTGTCCGAGTTCAGTTTCAGGCGGCTGGTCGTCATCCACTCGGCTACCTCTTTCATCCCTTCGTGCAGGTTGGCTCTGGCGGCGGCGGGGTCGTTGGTCAGGGAGAGGATCAGCTGGGTGTCGTCGGCGTAGGAGATTATGCTGAGGTTGTGTTTGCGTACGATGGCCGCGAGGGGGCTCATGTAGACGTTGAAGAGGGTGGGGCTCAGAGATGATCCTTGGGGGACGCCGCAGATGACTTCGGTGGCCTCTGACTTGTACGGTGGTAGGCGGACTCTCTGTGTTCTCCCGTCGAGGAAGGAGGTGATCCACTCCAGCGCCTTGTCCTGGATTCCGACGTTGCTGAGGCGCCGTACTAGGGTGCGGTGGCAGACCGTGTCGAATGCCGTGGAGAGGTCTAGGAGGATGAGGGCCGCTGTTTCTCCATTGTCCATCAGGGCTCGGATGTCGTCGGTGGCGGCGATGAGGGCGGTCTCGGTGCTGTGGTTGGCTCGGAAGCCGGACTGTGAGGGGTCGAGGGATCCGTTCGTCTCGAGGAAAGCGGCCATCTGCTTGTTGACGGTCTTCTCGATGACTTTGGCTGGAAACGGGAGGAGCGAGATGGGGCGGTAATTCTTGAGGTCGGTGGGGTCCGCTGTTGGTTTCTTGAGTAGAGCGCTGAGTTCGGCGTGTTTCCAGCTCTCAGGGAAGATGGTGGTGTCGAAGGATGTGTTGATGATGTCTCGCAGGTGGGGTGCGATGACAGCGTCGGCTTTGTTGAAGACGTGGTGAGGGCAGGGGTCGGTCGGTGATCCGGAGTGGATGGAGTTCATCGTGCGGATGGTGTCTTCGGTGCTGATCGGGGTCCAGGCGTGGAGGGTGGTGGTGGGGGGTGGTTGTTCGGTCATGGTGTGCGTTGGTTGGTTGTTGAAGCTGTTGTGTATGTCCGCGATCTTGTTGTGGAAGTATGAAGCCAGGGAGTTGCAGAGGTCTTGCGATGGGGTGATGTCGTTGTTTCCTGCGCTGGGGTTGGAAAGCTCTTTGACGATGTTGAAGAGTTCCTTGCAGTTGTGTGCGTTGTTGTCCAACCGGTCCTTGAATGCTGTTTTCTTGGCGGCGCGGATCAGCTGGTGGTGTTTCCGGGTGGCAAGTTTGAAGGAGGTCCTGTTGTCCGGTGTCGGTTCCCTTCTCCAGACTTTCTCGAGGGCTCGGCAGTTCTTCTTGGAGCTCTTGAGTTCGTCGGTGAACCATGGGGCTTTCTTGCTGCCGGGTCTGCTGGGCGGGGTCCTCAGTGGGGCGAGTTCGTCCGCGCAGTTGCTGATCCACTTCGTGAGGTTGTCGGCGGCCTGGCTGGGGTTCGCTGAGCTGGCAGGAGGGTGCTGGCTCAGGGAGGTGGCGAGCTGGTCTGCTGTGATCTTGTTCCAGCTTCTGCGGGCGGTCTGTTGCTGGTGGTGGTGGGTCGTTGTTTTCTTGAAGGTGAAGTGGACGCAGCTGTGGTCCGTCCATTGAAGCTCTGTGGTGTGGCTGAAGTTGATGTCCTTGCTGGATGAGAAGACAGCGTCGAGTGTGTGTCCGGCGAGGTGGGTGGGGGTGGACACCAGTTGCTTGAGTCCCAGGTTGGTGAGGTTGTCGAGCAGGGTGCTGGTGTTGCGGTCGTTGTTGTTCTCCAGATGGAAGTTGAGGTCTCCCAGGAGGATGTAGTCAGCGGAGGGGAGGGCATGTGGGCTGACGAAGTCGGCGATGTCCTCGCTGAATTGTGTGCGTGGTCCAGGGGGTCGGTAGATCAGGGTGCCTCTGAGGGTGGTGTTCGGGTTGGTGTGGATCTGGAAATGCAGGTGTTCGGCGGTGGTCAGGGAGTTGTCGGTGCTGGTCGTGAGACGGATGGTGCTCCTGTGGATGATGGCGATGCCTCCTCCCATCTGGTTGGCGTTTCGGTCCCTCCGGACGACCTTGTAGCCCTCTGGGATGGCGATGGCGATGTCGGGAGCTGAAGAGGCGTTCATCCAGGTCTCCGTGAGGAAGGCAACGTCTGGAGCTGTGGTGTCGAGGAGGTTCCAGAGTTCGATGGCATGTCTGTGGATGGAGCGGGTGTTGAGCAGGATGCACTTGAGGTGGGTACTGCTGGTGTTCGGCTTGGTGGGTGCTGGTGCGAGGCAGGTCCGGATGCAGGTGAACTTGCAGGCGTGGCAGCTGAAGGGTCCGTGGGTACGTCGTGGAGAGGCTTGATGGCATTCTGGGAGTCGGCCGGTGTTGAGAGCGGTGAGGGTGGCGGCGGAGTACGTCAGGCGGGTCGGTCGGGGTCTTCGTGGGCCAGGGGTCCTGGCGCTGGTCGCGATCCGGTCGCGGACGGGCGCAGACGGGCTTACCTTTGGCGCGCCTTCGGCGCACAATCGGCGCGCCCGCTGCGCGTGACCGCTGCGCGTCCGCACGGTCGCCATTTAAGGCGAAGTGCGCGGGTGGGCGGAGCAGCTGGGAGGCGGGAGCGGGGAGGGAACAGAAGAGAAAAAGGGGCGGGGCCAATGTCGGTGGCGGGAAGCGAGAGCGGAGGGCGGCGAGGTAGGCGGCCAATCAGGAAGGAAACTGGACACGGCACAGGGGATACAAAGAAATTAACAGGCACAAATTTAGGGCAAAACAAATAAAAACGGCAAAATACGCGAGCAGACGGCAGAAACAGACAAGCACAAATTTAGGGCAAAACAAATAAAAACAGCAAAATACGCGAGCAGACGGCAGAAACAGACAAGCACAAATTTAGGGCAAAACAACTGGGAAACCAGAGGGGAGCGACCACGGCGTCAGCGAGGCCGGCGGCGAGGCAGAAGGCAGGCAGAGGGGAACACACGCAGCAGCTGGTGGCCGTGCGGCGCGGGGGTGTCCCACAAGTGATTGGAAGGGCACCGTCATTGGGCACCGTCATTGCTGTGCATTAGGGGCTGCCAACAGGAGGGCACCTTCCTCCACATTATTTGGGAATGCCCTGAATTGCGCAGTTTTGGCACAGTGTTACAGTAATAATGGCCAGAGTAGCAGGAACTAACGTTCCACCAGATACAAAGTGGCTTCCACTTATAATTAAAGGATAGACTGGCTGGCCAAGGTACGTAAACATCTTGCTTACACTGGCAGCGGGGATAGCAAAGCGAAATATAGCCAAGAGCTGGGGGCGCCACACCCTCCCTTCAGTGATGGAGTGGGAGATGGACTTGGACTGGTGTCAGAGGGCGGAGGAAACGGTGTACAAAAGCAGACAGTGTGCCAAGAAATGGGAGAAGGTGTGGGCACCATGGCATGCTTATAGGAGGTCATTAGCGAGCTATGACGGAGCCAGAGGGGGCCTAGCTGAGCACAGAGATGTGACTGCTTAATTGCAATCTTTCCCCGAATACATGACATTGTTGGCGGTGGGGCCGAGTGCCTGCCTGTATACGATGTTTTCAACCCCCCTATCCCTGTTCTCCTAAATTACGATGTCTGAATGTAAACGCAACTCAAAAATGTGCATGCTCTTGCAAACATTATTGTACTGCCTAATGAGCTTGTTTTATAAAAAGTGTTTAAAAAAAAGTTTAATGTGACTGAAGACTTTCACCATCTTGAAAATGGCCAAAGTGAATAGTGTTGGCCTAAGTACATTTTACCTAATTGGTTAGAGCAGGGATCCTCTAAGTACGGCCTGTGGGCTGTTCACTCGACTCACCACGAACATTAAAAAGATTTTAAATAAACAGGCAAATCTTTATTTAAAGGTTAATTGAAGGTAAGGAAAGGAAGTAACCAGGTTTTCCTGCGCACCTTAACTTAAGGAACATCTTTATTTTCAAAGGCATCTTGCAGCAAAAGGTAAAAAATATGATGATGTCTCTTCAAAATTCAAAAATTATATTTCAGGCATAACTATTTCACCTTAGTATATCAGTGCATTCAGAAGTATTTTCTTAAAGTGATAGTTTTCAAATATGAATTTAGAAACATTCATTCTTCCCCCTACACTGACAACAATGCCATTATTGAACTAAGAGGCACGTCAGTTGTTATGTGTAGTCTTAGGGTGGCCTATGTTCCTATCATACATGTAGAACATTATAGTTTATTAAACCAAACACAGGAGAAGCTTTTGTGCAGCATCCATCCTGAACTCATGTATTTAAAGGCCCTCCTATATGTGATAATGAAGAAAAAGGAGGGAAAGTGAAATAAATCAATTGCCTAGGATCAAACAATTTGGTAAAGTGGGGAAGCCGGGATTAATCCCAGGTTTTCTGTTTCACATTGTGCAATTCAATATGTATATGCTTTGCCTTCACCTATACTCACCTTACGGCACCCTCCCCACTGGACCACCAATCTGCTGGCATCAATGCCACCCTCGGTCATGTCACAGACCAAACTTTGTGGCCTTTGGAAAAATGTTTGTGAGTACACATGGGTTAGAGTATGCCATGGAGTCATTCCTCCCCAACACCTCATGCCAGGCATAAATGTGGTAGCTCCAGGCACCCACTTCAGACACTCCTGGATCTGAGGAAGATCAGAAGAGGACTGAACCTGCTGTTCGTGACCTGAGAAGAGACCTAATGGACTATACCTGCTTTGTCTTGTAACCAGGACAAGGAAGTGGACTTCAAGGGCCACAAGACTGCCTTCCTGTTCAAGCTAGAGGGATGCAACAAGCTACCAAAGTCCTTTCCTACAGCTACCCAGCTGATTAGTGGCAATTGGACCTGGATTGGACCATGCTGTTGGCCTCTTCCCGACACTCAGTGAGGCTCTTGGTGCCTCCCCTGAGGTCTTGGGTGGCTTTAGAAGTGTACTCCTGTGACTTACTGGACTGAAGTTAGAAGGTAAAATCTTTGATTAGGATGAACGTGGTCGGTGTATCCAACCCACGCTCCATCGCGATCAGCGTTAAATTGCACCTAGGTTCCGGTCTACCAAGACCATTGACTATTATTGGTACTTTATGCTTCCTGGCGCTACTCCTACTTAAACTTTAAAAATGCATGGCTCTGCTTCCTCTTATTGGATTTCTGTCATTTTGTTGGTATTTTGTTTATTACATTTTACTGTAATTTTCAAATTCAGTTTAGGACTTGTATTGCTTCACATTTCAAATTTATTACGGCTTTGGTACTTCCTAAATGCTTTACATATTGCCTTGAGTTATGCCTATCAGCTCTATTTTATAGCTGCAAGGGGTGGAGCTCAGGCTAGTTTAGTGACTTTAAGGGTGAACCCTGATAAGCGTTGGGATTATTCCTTGAGGTGGGTAGTCACCCACCCCAAATAATAATCCAATTTCTTACAATCATCCTCCCATCTGATCTGTCAATGATTGTTTAGGAAGGGGGAGATCCTTGGGAGTACAGGGACACACTAATGGAACCCCTTCAACCTCAACCTGATGCCCAAACCGAGGCACTTATGAGTCTGGAAACAACTGGAGACTGAGATTTCCAGATTTACTTTCTAATTGAACTCACAGATCACACAGTGCAATGGAACAATACTGGATATGGGGTATACCGTCCGATTGGACTCCAGTCTCTCTTGTCACTTCCCAAATCTGTACATTGACAGCTCCTCTAGTACTCTGAAGTAATCCCAAGGAAACAGGTGGTGCCTTTTAAAACAAATGAAAATGTAAATAAATTGTGTTTTTCTTTAGTTTTTGGGAGATTTACATAGCGCAAACTTGACCAGAAGGTATCAGAGCGCTTTTCATGAGCACCAGTTACGTCACAGATGGACACATTCATTTTGTTAGGCATGAGGAGATTAAGGGCCAGATGTAGGTAGCCCTTTACTGGTCGGAATCGGCCGAAAATACAGATTTTTGGCCGTTTCCGACCGGTAAAGGGCTATGGTGATGTAGGGGCACAAAAAAAGGACATATTCGGTAATTTTACCGAATCGGTAATTTTACCGAATCGGTAAAATTACAGAATCGGTAAATTTACCGATTCTGTAAATTTTACTGATTCTGTAAATTTACCATTCGGTAAAAATACCGAATATGTAATTTGAGATGTAGGTAGCATTTCTGACAGTGCTACAGGGCCTTTAGAATTCGGTATTTACCATGCAATACAATTGCATGGTAAATTACGAATTCTTGTGTACATGCACATCTGTGCATGTACACCTGTGCCATGTGGCACACAGACATGCCCTAAGGGCCATGTGGCACACAGACATGCCCTAAGGACATGTCTGTGTGCCACATGGCGCAAAAGCCAGTTACAGGGGTGCAACAGGGTGTCAAAGTGACACCCTGTCCCCCTTAGCAATTCGGTATTTTTACCGATTTGGTAAATACCGAATCTGTAAATGCTATTGAATCCTATGGCTTCAAGGCCCATAGGATTCAATAGCAAATACCGAATCGGTAAATACCGAATCTTACCGATTCGGTAAAAAATACCGAATCATTACCTAGATTAGATTTACCGATTCTAAAATACCGAATTGGTAAAATTCGGTATTTTAGAATCGGTAAATCTAATTTACCTACATCTAGCCCTAAGTGATTTGCCCAGAATCAATGGATGTTGAGCGTCCCTGTCGAGACTCAAACCCGGTTCCCCAGCTTCAAGGTCGACCGCTCTAGACCTTAGGCCACATCCACTATGCCTACCTATAGAATTGTAATGCTGTGTACTAGACTCCCTTCTCTGCCGACAATGACAGGAAATTCATGCATAACATATGCTTAGAGGAAACTTTCCCAGATGTAGCTTCTCTTCACTCTCCTGGGTGGCAGTCCCTGGCAATACAGCCAGCGAGGCTCTTGTGTTTTGCCAGGATTGGGCTCAGGTATGCTAGAGTTACTCAAACACCACCACGTCAGCTTCCAAATGTATGCTGATGACAAGCAAATTCCTTCCCACTAGACATCGAAACACATCAAAGAACAAAGAGTTCTCTGTCTGATCTTAACTAGACTAGACCAAGCGCCCTTAATGCCAACTGGCCAGCCTCCAACATGTTCGAAATGCCCCTGGATGGCTCATCCCTTTCCTCTGACAACAATATCCCATCACCCCATTTCCCAATCTCCATTGGCGACTCATTGGTTCCAGGGTTAAATGAGTGAATGAATGATTCTCACCTTTCAGTGACTCCATAGCAGAGCACACTCTACCTTCTGGAGCAAATCTCAAATGTGTTCTGGAACAGACTCCTGGCAGCTAACAGTTTATTTATTCATTTATTTGAGCAATTTTGCACAGCACAGACCCGACCGGGAAGGTGACAGAATGCTTTTCATTCAACTATGGTTACATATTCAGGGCCTCATTTCCTAGTTTTTGACACAAGCCAGCCCTGAGTCAAAAGGTCTATGAGATATGGCGCATTCCTGGCCTCTTCAACTGGCACACATTTGGCTGCCTTGCGCCAACGCAGGCACCCTTGAGCCATGATGCAAAGGTGTCTGCTTTGTAGGAATGATTGTTTTGTGCAGGAAGGACCACCCTCATACACAAAAACAATCAATAGAGGTGTGTTCCTCCTCTGCAGCACACATAGAATGATATTTCTTCTCGTTACACCTCCCCGGAGGTGTAGGCTTTTGACTCATTCCCGGGTTTACAAGTCCTTGTACATCTGGGGATGCGTCAAAATCCATGGGTGGTGCGTGGGAACACCCACCAAAACTCCCATGAAACACCTCTTTGACGCAGAGTAAGGCAACACACCAACTTGTGCTGCATTGCCTTACTCCATATCCCATAAAAAGCCACGCAGAGTGACTTTACGAGGCCTCATAGATATAGGTCTGAACTCTGCACCTCCGGTGCGTCAAGAAAAGTGAGGCAATAGCAGCACAATGGGCTTGTAAATAAGCCCCCCGAGTGTGTAACATAAAACTAAGTTATGATAAAGGCAAAATATTAAAGGTTGACAGAAGTGTAAAAAGGTAAGTAGAGAGCAGAGAAAGTGCAGCTACAAATATAATCCATATGAAATACAAAGAATGAAAGTAGCATTCAATATCCGTTCTTATATTAAAATATAGGCCTAGATCTGGATTCTTCGGGGAGAAACGTATTACTGGAGGGCAGCCATGTCTGGCCGTATTTGAAGAAGTCCTCTGTGGTTGTCCTGATGGAGGAAGAGGGTACTACACCTTGGAGAGCTGCCCCTCAATGCCTGCTTCTGTGTTTTTAGTTTTGTGGAGTGATGCTGTTTCAAGAAGCAGGGTGTAGGCACTCACGAAGTGTGGTTGGCCACCAGAGAAACTTGATTTTGTTGCCAGTTAATTTTGGGTTTCAAAGTGGAGAGTTTTGTAGGTTACTCAAGCCAATTTATAGATATTTGTAGCTTCAAAGGGGGGCAACTTCAGTGTGATCACGACTTTTAGCGGACTGGCTGCTGTGTGAAGTGCCCTTCAAGAGGGGCTGGATGTCAGGGCTAGCTTTAGGGCAGTGGGCCCGGTGCAGCCACACTGGTCGCTGACCTGTAAAGGGGGGTGCACTGACCTCAGGGGGGAGGCGCTGTGTTAAGCAATAACTCACTATTTAAAAGCACCTGCTGCAGACTTCCTTGTGCCTCCAGCTTTTAGGCAGCAATACAAATGTCAAGATAACTCTTGTCCCCGGTTCGGGGACACACCAGTTGGTGTAACCAGGCGCTTTACAAATGCTCATATTATTATTATTAATATTTCTGCTAGAGAGAGAGATCTGAGTTTTGTCTAGTGGCAGTTTTGACTCACCATAAAGTAGTGCAGAGGGTTATAGTGCCTACGGCAAAGAACAGATCTGTATTTTATATGAATAGCTGGTGCTTTGGTAAAGCCAGCCTTTGCCAGCCCTTAAAACAAATGAAATGTGTGTGAGACAGGGGCTATGGAGAGATATGATGCACTTTTGCAGTCTGATAGTGAGGGAATCCACGGAGGAGGTCATGGGGGGGCGCCAAAAACATTTGCTGTGCTGGGTGCCACCAGTGCTAAAGCTGGGCCTCCTAGATTTAGATTAAGACCTGAGGAGTGAGTTTCCACAGTCCAGTCTAGCCAGCACCAGATATTGTATCACTAGCCTGAAGTCATCTTCAAGGATGAAGCGTCTGATACCACCAAAAAGTCTTGTTTGATGTTGGGCTACTATGGCCAGTGAGTTGATGATCACTAGTAAGCTCAGCTTTGAGGTAAAAAGAGGGTTTGCTTTATGCACAGCCACTGGGTTGAGGTAGGCCTACTCAGAAATGAAGCTATTATGGGGGCGATCAGAAGGATCCTGCTTTAGAGAGGGGTAAGCTTGCATTGCTTGTCATCCAATGTTGGATTTCATCAAAGTCTGGGAGGTTTAGGGTCACTATCTTTAGAGGGGAGGAATTTCAGGTCAAGTGCACTTTTCAGAGCCGTTCCTTGATAAAGACACAAAACCAATGGCAGCCGTGGGCTTGTGATTACAGCGAACAAAGTATGGAATCCACTTCCACTGGAAACAAGATTGCCACCAGCAAGGATCTCTTTTAAGGACACCATCGGAACCGTATTGTTCAATTCACTGTTCTTCTTCAGTCTGGCTTCCTGCCAGTCTGTTCCTTCTCAGGGCTACCATGTGCTTTCTTGTGCTGCACTGCGTTGCATGAAAGGGAGACAGCAGATATATTTACAAAAATATGGGGCATTTCTGCTGTCTCCCAGCACTGACGGACAGTGTGCTGCGGAGCAACAAAACAGGCACCTTTGCACTGTGGTGCAAACATCTCGGCGTTATAGGTAGGATTGTTTTTGTGCATAAGGAAGACCTTCATGCAAAAAAACAGTCCTCAGAGGCATTTTCCTCCTTCTACAAGTAATGTGGAATGCATCACGCATAGCGAGAGGAAGTAATGAGGAGAAATAAAGATATTTCTTTACATTGCCCAGCACTGGGGAAGGTGAAGCATTTTGATGCACTCCCAGGTTTACTTACTTACGTGAATAAGGGAATACTCCAAAACCCATGGGTGCACGCATGGGAACGCCCACACTCCACCCATGGAATGTCGCCCAGATGCAGTGTAATGCAACAGAGTGAAAAGGGCAGCGTGTGTTACTTTTTCTTCACAAAGCGACGCAAGGATGTGCAAATCTCTCCTTGCGTGGCATAGTAAATCCGGGTTAAGGGCTTGCATTGTTTCGGGATGACTTCTCACACAGGGACAACACAAGCCCTTAGGAAGTCTGGGAACAAGTCTCCCATCTTTTCACAGATTGCCAGACTTGTGACTGACTTCATCCGGCCCTTCCATTTTTTCAAAGATGTTTACTTGTTGCCAGACGCCCAAATTCCACACAGCCCAGTGCACGCTTGGGACATGAACCTCATAAGTCTTTTCATTTACAAAACCAGTGCAACTGAATTTGGGAATGCAAAGTAACACTTCACAATGCACAAAAGTGCTTTGAGAATCATAATAGTTATTACAAAAAACAACACAAACACAGTGAACCCTTGTGAGTCACAAGTGGAAAGGGTTGGCAATATAGTGTACCTGGCAAAGGAATACACAGATGCTTTGCCACTACTTTTGTGGTTGCAAAGAATAGAATCGTTACTGACTGCTGAAGGCAGGCAATATTCAGTCATAAAGTGGACTTGTCTATAATAACAATGTGCTTCTGCTTGTGGTACTGTGACTCGAGTCCCCTTAAAGGACAGGGCCTCAAGGTCAGACACATTGCAAACAACGGGTATGTAGGACTACTGTGCAGGGCCGGACTGGGAATGCAAACAGGCCTTGCCAATTAAATCGGACAGGTCGCGGTGGGGAGAGGGGGGAGGGGGATGGGGTGCGTGTGAAAAACACTGCGGCTTCTTTTGTTACAGGGTGCCGATATTGCAAAACCAGTCCCTGTAATGATGTACACACACAGGGGGGGGCACTAGGACCTGCCAGAGGGAGGGCGAGGGCGGGCGGAAAGGGAGGAGCCAGGGACCAGGGACGGCAGTTAGCCGATGCACCCGGACGAGGAAGGAAGCAATAAAGAATCTCCCAGATCCATAACGTGTGTCCTTGTCGTTCTATGCCAGGAAGGACACTACATCTGGTGACGAAGGAGTTAAGAACCTGCACGTGAAGGACGGCTAACTCGGTGCTCGTCCCTGGAAGTGGGGAAGCATCTAACTACGTGGGGCCGGTAACCACGTGGCAACCGAGCAACAGCGCGAGCGTCCTCGCGCACTGGGAGCCCACCCCAGCCATCCGGAGGTGTATTCGACCTGCCCGGAGCTCGCCCCGCGGCTGGAGCCTGCTGCCTGCCTGCTCGCCGGGAGCCCACCCCGGCGGTGACTTCAAAAAAGAAAAAATAAGGAAGAAAAAGAAACAGCTGCCTCACCTGGTACCTTGCTGAAGAAAGCGCTGGCTGAAACTGACAAGCGGTGAGTGGGAGAGAAAGCGAGGACCAATGCATTCGTGTCTCCGGTGAAAAAGGCCAAATCTCGTTGTACACGAGATTCTCGTGGCGGCCATTTTGAAGTCAGGCAGTATTGCCCAATCCCCTGTCAGGGATATTCGGCGGCCATTCTGAAGTCAGGCAGAAAACCTGAAAGCTAAACAAGCACTGGTGAGTGCAATGAACATAGCAAACAAGCACTGGCAAGTGCAACGAATATAATAAACAAGCACTGGTGAGTGCAACGAACATAGTAAACAAGCACTGGTGAGTGTAACGAATATAATAAACAAGCACTGGCGAGTGCAACAAACATAGTAAACAAGCACTGGCGAGTGCAACACATGCAGTAAACAAGCATTGGCGAGTGCAACGAACATAGTAAACAAGCAATGGTGAGTGCAACGAATATAATAAACAAGCACTGGCGAGTGCAACGAACATAGTAAACAAGCACTGGCGAGTGCAACGAACGCAGTAAACCAGCATTGGCGAGTGCAACGAACATAGTAAACAAGCACTGGCGAGTGCAACAAATACAACAAACAAGCACTGGTGAGTGCAACAAACATAGCAAACTGGCAAGTGCAACGAACATTGTAAACAAGCACTGGCGAGTGCAAGAAGTGAAGTAAACAAGCACGGGCGAGTGCAACGATTAGCAAATAAAATAAAGGATTTGACAGAAAGGACTTTTGTCAGCACGTTCTGAGATAATGGGATCGCGCGATGGATGACCCCGTTCCCATGGGTGTGTTGGGAGTCCCGTTCCCACGCCCTCCAGAGCCCCTCACTCTTGAATCTTGCGGGGGTATGGGCCTGCGGTGGCAAGAATGGCTAGAAGATTTCACAGACTTCATGAAAGGGTCTCAGGTAACTGATATCGAACAGAAACTGATTGCTCTCAAGAATCTTATAGGCAAAGAAGTTGGACAGATCATAAAAGAGCTGCCTACTGAGTCCGCTGGCTCATATGATAAAGTCTGTGAAGCACTAAACCGCAAGTTCCTGCACAAAAAGAATGTTGACTATGAGCGGTATACATTCAACCTGGCTTCACAAGAGAGAGGTGAACAAATGGGTTTATTCATCACACGTCTGAGACCGTTGGCCAGATATTGTGATTTTGATAATTTCTCCACCGAAGATGCCCTCCGACTGATGATTATAGAAGGCTGCCTTTCAGAGCCTCTGAGACGCAAACTGCTCAAGAAAAGCTACCCGCTAGAAGAGATTGAGGAAATGACAAGAGTCGATGATCAAGTAGACGAACATGCGAAGAAGATGGAAGCCGGAAGAAGCGAGAACCGTGAACAGGCATTCAGGATGCAGTCTCGACAAACTCATGGAGGGTCCCCACCTCAAGTGCGCTCCTCCAGATCCAAGAAACAATACCACCCGTCAAGTCGTCCATACAGAAGCGCAAGTCACACCAAGAAAAGATCAGAAAGACAATTGAAATGCTACAGATGCGGCTACGATTTCCCGCATGCAGACGCATGCCCAGCATTAGGCCAACAATGTCGGAAGTGTGGTAGAGAAAACCATTTCAAAAGCATGTGCGGGACTTCGCACAAGAGTGATCAACGAGGACAGGCCCGGCAATATCGTCCCTCAAGCAGTCGCCACCATGTCAGAGCAGTCCAGTATAGACGAGACTCATCCAGAGGGTCATCACAATCCAGCTGTCACTCCTGCCGGACATATCAATCCCGACGGTCATCATCAAGAGAGTCAAGAGCCCTCTCACCCACCTCACAAGACTGAGACGAATATATATATATTTTGTGGCTGATCCTGATCGGCTAAAAAAATATCCACAGCTAGACATCAGAGTTGGTTCTCATCACACCAAGTTTGTGCTGGACAGTGGGGTGTCACTAAACTACCTACCTGTGGTGGAATATCAAAGAATGAGGCCGCCTCCCAAACTGGTCAACGCTCATGTGCAAGTATATACGTGGATGTCAAAGAAACCACTACCGTGTCTTGGGAAGTTCGCAACCGATCTGTCATATCAAGATTGCACGCTACAAGCCTACATTCACGTCATCGAGGGGCCTGAGGCAGACTGCTTACTAAGCCTGCCCACTGCAGAACGACTAAAGTTGATAGACATACTGTACAAAGTGGATGACAAACCAGATGTCATCAAAAAGTTCCCCAAGCTCTTCCAAGGTCTCTGGAAGATGAAAAACTGCCAAATCAGACTGCACATCAACGAGCAAATCACACCAGTGGCACAACACCACCGAAAAATCCTGTTTCACCTGCAAGAAGCCGTAGAGAAGGAGCTCCAAGACTTACTAGAGGCGGACATTATAGAGAGAACTGATGGACCAACACCATGGGTCTCCCCGGTCGTAGTCGTCCCAAAGAAAGGAGAGACAAGCCGAGTCAGTCTATGTGTGGACATGAGAGCACCTAACACAGCGATAGAGAGGGAGAGGCACCCAGGCCCCCACATCCGTGACATGATCACGTCACTTAACGGAGCCAAAATATTTCCAAAATTAGACCTTAACAAAGGATATCCCCAACTAGAGTTACATGAGCGGTCAAGATATATCACGACATTCCCAACACACCTAGGGCTGTTCAGGTACAAAAGACTCAGCTTTGAGGTGTCCTCAGCAGTAGAAATCTTTCAAGAAGCAATCAGGAGAACAATTCATCATGTTCGCCATGTACTAAACTATAGCGATGTCATCCTGGTATATGGAGCAACCACGCAAGAACATGACAGGGCGCTAGATCGGGTCTGTCATGCACTGACAGAACCCAACCTCACACTCAACCAGGACAAGGAGAAGTGTGGCTCACTGGTTAGAAGCGGCAGACCCTGAAGCAGAAGTCGGCCCGGGACCAGGGTTCAATTCCCGACGAGGCAGGGTCTTGGGTCAATGTCCAAGGACTCGATAATTCTCGCCTAGGTGCCTACGCTAACCATAGGTACCACTCTGCAACTCTGGGCAATAGCTTGCTTAATCTCCACAACGGCCCCCGCAGCGCCGGGGATTCCTGGCTTCACCTTGGGGGTGCCCTCTCACAGGGAAAGCCAGGATTGGTTCCCCAGCTGTATACAGCGCCAGGACACCACGTAACGAGGTAACAGTGCGCTTTACAAGTATACATACATTACATTACATTACAAGTGTGAATTTCATAAGCCAACGCTGACATTTTTTGACCAAATATTCTCGGGAAATGGCATGAAACCGGACCCTGAAAAGGTAGCAGCGCTAAATGACACACCGAGCCCAGATGACGTTGGCGACGTACGCTCGTTCCTAAGCATGGCAAGCTACTGCTCCAGATATATACCAGATTATGCCACAATAAGTCACCCCCTGAGAATGCTCACCAAACAAGGGCAGCCGTTTCAGTGGTCCACCCTATGTGAAGGGGCATTCAGAGAGATCAAGGAAGCTGTGGAGTCGGCTAAAAACATGGCTTACTTCAATCCAAAAAAGAAGACAGAAATAGCAGTGGATGCCAGCCCCATAGGGCTAGGAGCCATCTTAGCACAATATGACAGAGAGGAAGACCGACGGCACATCGTAGCATATGCCAGTAGGAGTCTAACAGACACGGAGAGAGCATACTCCCCGCCAGAAAAGGAAAGCTTGGCTGGTTTATGGGCTGGTGAACATTTCCACATATTCATCTTCGGAAAACACTTCACCCTGGTCACTGACCATCAAGCTCTGATTACAATTTTTGGAAACCCTCGAGCAAAAATGCCGCCACGAATAGAGAGATGGGGCCTCAGGCTACTAGAATACACATACACCATCATACACAAGTCAGGAAAAGCTGCAAATCCTGCAGACTACATGTCCAAACACCCCACCAGGACCAGCAAATCTGAGCAATCGATTGCAGACGAATACATCCACTTCGTGGTAGATCAGGCGAGACCTCCTGCAGTTCCGCTGGAAGTCATCTGTGATGCGACACAGTCCGACGTCACCCTACAAGAAGTGAAACGCCGGATACAAACCAATAGCTGGCGACATTCACAAACCAATGGACAAAACGACCAAGAGATGGCAGCGTTCAAACATGTCCACGAAGAACTGTCAATAGCGACAAATGGTCTCATCCTAAGAGACACTCAAATTGTGATCCCACGACAGCTAAGACAAGGGGTCATAAATCTAGCACATGAAGGACACCGGGGCATAGTAGCCACGTAAAGAGCACTCCGCGAAAGAGTCTGGTTTCCATCACTGGACCTAATGGTGGAAACAACACTGAAGGACTGCCCACAATGTCAACTGGTGAGCCGTCTAGATCCCCCTGCACCGCTACAAATGTCTCCACTACCGGAGGGTGTCTGGCAACACGTTGCCATTGATTTCTGTGGGCCATTCAAGTCGGGCCAATATGTCCTGGTCATCATGGACGAATATTCCAGATTCCCCATCGCACAACTGTGCACATCAACGAAAGCCATACCAATCCTAGAGGAAATCTTTGCTGCGTGGGGCATTCCTCAAGTGGTGAAATCTGACAATGGGCCCCCGTTCAATAGCCACGACTTCGCCGAGTTTGCTCAACACCTCAACTTTAAACACCGGAAGATCACACCACTATGGCCTCAGGCGAACGGAATGATTGAACGTTTCATGACCACAATCAAGAAAGACATTCAGCAGGTGGAACTCACTCGAAAGAACATCCAGACAGCACGAAACGAGGTACTACGAGCATACCGAAACACACCCCACTCCACCACGGGCAAGTGTCCGGCCACCCTCATGCTGGGACGATCATTGCGCACTAGATTACCAATGATGAGTATTCCAGAGAGTGAACAGCGTCCCGACTCTGACCATGAGGAGATTGTGGCCATGGACAAGCTGAAGAAAGAAAAAATGAAGGACTATGCGGATGAACGTCGACATGCCTCTCCCGCGGAAATCAGAGAAGGAGACTGGGTGTTAGCGCGGCAAGAGCAGCACCGAAAGACGGACTGCAAATATCATGAGACTCCACTGAAAGTGGTGCAACAGAAAGGAACTATGATCACCGCGGAAACCGACGGAAGACGAGTTACCAGGAATGTGATGCACTTCAAGAAGTGCAGCCCTAAGGTCAAAGAACTACTGACTGAACCGCGAGTTGAGAAAAGAGAACGAGAGCCACCGCCCAGCCGCAGTCAGGCATTGATGGAAATTACTGACGAGCATGAGCGAGACATTCCTGACCCTCAATTGCGCCCCAGACGGACCATTAAAAAATCGTCTCGCCTTATTGAAGAACTTTAAGCAGCGATAGTCAGCGACGTGAAAGCAAGGGGTGTAAATAGATTGCTGTGTTTTGTTTCTATTTTTTGTTCTGTTTACAGAGGGGGAAGATGTACTGATGTACACACACAGGGGGGGCACTAGGACCTGCCCGAGGGAGGGCGAGGGCGGGCGGAAAGGGAGGAGCCAGGGACCAGGGACGGCAGTTAGCCGATGCACCAGGACGAGGAAGGAAGCAATAAAGAATCTCCCAGATCCATAACGTGTGTCCTTGTCGTTCTATGCCAGGCAGGACACTACAGTCCCTTGTAACAAAAACAGCCTCCACGGGTCATAAACTGGCTCAAACCCTGGCAGCCCACCAGGGAAACACCCGGTGCCCACTACAGCCAGTCCGACCCTGCTGCTGTCCCAAGCAGGCCTCCGTCCCAGCATTCTGTACATCCTCAAAGAGGTTCAATGCAGGTTCCCTTCCCATTAACATTAATGAGGAGGGGTTTTGGCCTCATTGAAAAAACATGTTTGCATTGGAGGGATTTTACAATCCTTTTCAGCACAATGGCAGAGGGTGGTTGGAGCACATTGCAAAGTGTGTATCCTGTTCGGCCATTCAATGTGTCTGCCCAGGGGTAATCAAGGCCGGACTGGCCATAGCGGGCACCGGGTATTTCCCCGGTGGGCCGCTAGGATGGGGGCCGATTTTGGGCTCCTGGGGGCCGTTTTTGTTACCGGGCCGTTTTTGCAGCATTGCTGCAAAATCGTCCCCTGTAACAAAATCGTCCGAAACCTGCTCAGGCAAATAAGCTTGGCCGCTCCCAGGGGGGGGGGGGGCGGCCGAGCTCTTTGCCAGGGCCAGTTTTGGTTCCCAGCCAGCCCTGCCGCCGGCCCCAACCACACGTACAGCAGCTGTTGCGCCTTCTGAGCCTGCCATAGTCGGACCATGCCAGGGCGGGGGAGGGGGACAGCGCACCTTCCGTGCACGTTTGCTGAGGGAGTGCAGTGAGATGTAGAGGCAAGGAGTCTGAGGAGTCGACGGCGGGACCATAAACAGAGTGGCTCATCTCGCAAGTAAGTGTAACATGAGACTGTGCTAGCAACTAGCAAGTGTTAATGGGCGGATGACTTGTTGCGTGTTTATCTAGGTTCCTGATCGATACTGTGACCTTATGCCCCTATTCGGCTATAAATCCATTTATTCCCTATATTGGCATAACCGTTCAAGTGCGATTTTCTGAAAAGTCATCTCTGGCCTCACACGAACAGAGCCACATTCCAGCATAGTTCTCTCTGCCACTTCCTATGCGACCAATTAGTGCAATGACAGAGCAGTAGTCACTATCTGATATTCCTAGATAACACTCCGAGTTCTTCAACAAGATAAAAACTCAGCAAACCTGGAAATCCCCGCTTGCTATGTTTTGATTAGTAATAGAACTCTAATGAGCAACTGATAACTATCACTTCCTAGTGACATCTTTAATTGACGTCTTATGTCCAGCAAACTTGCGTCAAACCCGGCACCTGTCAGGTATAAATATTACCAACGTTGCCTTAAGCAATGCCTGTTGTACGAGCTACTGAAGCCAGCTGCCTGCACGACCCCGTGTTGGTAAATCTAGCACTCTGTCGCTGCAGCCTGCTATCCTGTGGTGGTGAAGCTGCTGATACCATTATCGCCGCTAAAGCGCGAACTATGGTGCAGTACGCTTAAGGAGCTGAACAGCCGTCCCTCTGCGAAGACATCCAGCAGATTCCAGCTGCCCGCGGACGCTGTCCCCCCTCCTTCCTCGACGCGCTGAAGAGAAGCCGCTGCCTTTCTCGTGCAGAGAAATCCAGTCCCGGCGCTTCCGGTTTACCCTCGCGGGAGACTGGGATATCGAGAGAGACCCCTGAAGGAGATACCAATCCTCCATCATTCTATTCAGAGGTATGGTGTTGACTAAAGCCTTAGACGAGAATTCTTGAAACAAACCTTGGCAAAACCAACTTAACTTAAAGCTACTTACTTACTCCCCTTCCACGTGTTAGGCTTAGGTCAGGCACACTGGGGTAGGCTTAGTTAGAAGCACCAGTTGAGTATGTTAGCCTAATGTATATATGACTGTATATATGTTTTATTACTTTTAAACCATTGTATGGCTAAGAAACCATATCAATGCTTTTACAGTTCTATTTCGCAATACTTATCTTACTGTACGTACTTTTTATAATAACAATTATTGCAATTGTGGCAATACATTTCTCTTGTACGAGAAGAAAGACTGTTCAATAAATGTTAACCCTTTATTGACAAACGCCCGTCTCTCTATTCTCTACATCTCGTGAAAGTAAACTGCACTAGACTGACTGAGTGAAATACATGTCTATTGTTTCACACAACCCTAGAGATTGACTCTTGATCTGAGGAGCAAAGTTGTCATGTTGCACGGTTGTTGGAAAGCTGAATCCCTTCTTGTCTGTGCCAAGGAAGCTGATCACTTCCTATGCAGAGAAGAAAGTTTCCAGTGACCTCTGAGCTAGTTGGTAACACAACCCAATTAAGTTTAGGATAGTCAGTGGAGGCCTGGAATATCCGCAGTTCCACGTCGATACTACTGTTTATGTTATTCCAATGCGCAGGGCCTAGTGGGAAACTAGGAACTACACTACATGGCGCCCAACGTTTGGTAAGGCGATAAACTAACGCAAGGCAGTTAGAGTAACTCAGTCGTGCATATTTCAGACCCCTTTCTCCCGTAAATACTCCAATAGACGTCTGGCGTGGGTGAAAGGTTAAAATCCGCCCGACCTTAGTAGGAAGAGATTCCTATGTAAAGCTCTGGTTTATTCAACGTTGAAGGATACAGTGTTCCAAAATATTGTGCACCTAATCTTTGTCTCCTTGGAGACCTACTCTGCAAACCTCGCATTTTTACAATGCTAGAAAACGGAACCTCTGGGGCCGCAGCAGATGCGACTCAGCAAGGTCCCGAATACACAGACCCGGATGCTATTATCATCCCGGTCCACTTAAGAAGATCTATAACTTTAAAACTTATAGAAAACGGACTGACACCACAAGGTGGTACAGTAATTTTCGTGATAGAGGCTCACGAATATCGGCAGACAGAGGTATTCTATTCATGGATAAACTTTCCAGCGGTAAACGCTATAACAAAAGAGTTTCACTATTACAAAATAGAGAAACCTCCGGAAGAGTACGCTCCTTTCGAGGAGATTGAAATTCCACTTAAATTTCAAGAGCACCTGCTCTGGTTTAATGGCGCCCTAAAACATACTGATCACATAACCAGGCTCGGTCCACTAGGTAGACCAGGAGCAACGTGGCCGGTTCTAGCCAGCTACACACCACATCCTGACATTGTAAAAATGTCTAAGGAAGAGCTGTTAGTACAGCTAAACACATTAATAAAAATACATAGGCAATTAGTCCAATATGTAATGCGGACTGCAACAGTCCAGCCAGCTGTTAATGTACCACAGCTGACCCCTCATCAGGGGAACACTAATAAAATTACACCACAGAACATACAGTCATGTCTTGGTAAAACACCCGTAAAACGGGAACAAATTCCTTTCTGGTTAGCACAGAAAATCACTCAAATAGAGGCAGTATTTCCTGATACTACCCCTATTGAGAAACACAGAATCTTGACCATCTGCCTTCCTATGGGAATCGCACCACACATGGAGGACTGTGACACTTGGGGTACAGTCTTTGCTTCCATTTACACAAAAACACACGGTGTTCCGTCTATGGCGGTAATACCAGAAGTGCTAAAACAGATTCAAAATGAATTCGGTCCAGAGCCCGCTTTAAATCTAGGTATGAAATTACTGAAAGACTTCAAGCAGGTCACGGCTATATTATTAGCCAACATTAGAGGAGAAGCAGCATCTGTGGCGATTCGCCAGAAGTTGAGGGAAACCGATATAAAAGATCCTGTTGAGCTAGCAAAAATCATAGAAAAGTGCTATGAAGAATTAGGTAGAGACAGCTTGGGTGGAAAACCAGTTAAGCCCCAACTGCTCGAAAATCCTGAAAAATGATTTATTAAAAATAATTTAAACGCTCCTAAAAAGAGCTGGGATGGAAATAAACAATCCACTCCCAAGGAAAAAGTTTTCCAGTCCAGAGGAAGGTCTCCTCGACGGAGGGAAAGAACTCCAACTCGAGAACGCCAGTCTCCCCAGAGGGAGCCCTCTGAGAAAAGATATAACCTTAGAAATAGGGACAATCTGAAAAAACCTGATAGATATCAAAGTATTGATACACGTCCCTCTCGATCTCTTCCACAGAATTCGGAAAGAAGAGGACGGTCAGAACCAGGAGTGCACACCAAGTCCAAAGACAAGGAACCTGCTCAAAATAAAAAATCTCAATTTCAGAAAAAGAAGGTAGCCAGTATTAGAGTAATCAACCATGCCGAGAATACTGAGGACACAGTTGAAAAACGGGGAGTGGGCATTGACAATGTTGGACAGTGCAGCAGAAATCAGTATAGCGCGCAAGATCTTGATGAGTCATCTGGAGACAGTGGACACGAATGTATTCATTCAGGTTGAAACTGCCGACGCCAGACTTAGCGAGCCCCATAAAATATACGAAATAACATTGCGTATAGAGGGTGATAAGACTAGGAAAATTAAGGGTCTGTTTTGGGATAAGCTCTCAAAAGGCTATGATATTCTGTTAGCTGAAAAAGATTGGCCCCCAGAGTTTGTCAGGGAGTGCCCTCGTGGCGAAGAAGTGATTATGCCTGCCTTCTCGAATCACATTCCGATTCACAAAAAATATACATATACAAGGAAATGGGCAGTGGCCCAGGCACCTGCATTGTATAAAAATCATGTAGGATGGGATGAGGATTCACCTCCTCACAAAATCCAACTAAAAAGTGAACCAACTGCCCAACGGCAGTATCCCATAAAGCAAGAAGCTAAAAAACAGGTCAGGGAGATCTTAGATCAACTTGAATACCAGGGGGTGATTGAAACATGCACCTCTCAAATGAACAATCCTTTGTTTCCTGTCTCCAAGCCAGACAATTCATATCGTCTAGTTTTGGACTACAGACATCTTAATACATGTTGCAAAACTTTTGCAGTACAAAACTCGCATAGTGCAGCCCTAATGAATAACATAGTTAGGAAAAAATATAAAACGACATTAGACATTTCTAATGGTTTCTTTTGTCAAAACATTGCACCAGAAAGCAGATATTTGACCGCTTTCTCTGCATTTGGGTCGCAGAAAAAATTCTGTCGACTCCCACAGGGGTTCAAGAACAGCCCAGGACTATTCTCAGCTAGGGTAACAGAGTTACTACAAATCTATGATGATGAAGCATTATCTTACGTAGATGATATTTATCTCACAGACGACGACTTGGATACTCACTTGAAAAGAGTGAACACCATTATACTTGGGTTCGCAGCAGAGGGTTACAAATTCAACTTTAAAAAGTCTCGAATTGTCCATCGGACAGTACTGTTTTTAGGGTACGAATTATCAAGTGAAGGGAAAAGCCTAGCGGACAACTTCTTAGAGAAGTGCGCTGTACTCCAAGCTCCAAAAACGCTGAAGAATTTACAATCCATTCTAGGTTTTCTGAATTTCGGAAGAACTTACATACTAAATTACGCAGAGAGGGTTAAACCTCTCTACGAACTAATTAAACCTGATTTTAAACTAATCAATTGGACTCAAAAACACACAGAAATTTTGAGATCACTGCAAACAGACATGTTAGCAAAAACAAAATTAGATACACGTGACAACATGATCGATCTTGTAATCCGAGTCATCCCAGGAAGATGCGGATTCACGTACCTGACCTCTAATGAGGGAGAAAAGGTACCAATTTCAGTTAAATCTCACTTGTACACACAAGCAGAAAAAGCATTCAGTCACACAGAAAGAATTGTGAAAGCTGTGCAAATCGCATTAGCAAATGAGCGAGAACTAGCACACGGCAAACGGATTAATATCCTTACAGCGGAATCCGCCTTCGAGGCGCTATTCAGCCCAGTAAACCTGCCTACAGTGTCACTGGATCCGAAATGGATACAGTGCATAGATTCTCTAGGAGCGGAAGACGTGAAATACTATTTCGCCCCGCAATTTGAAGAACTGAATGATTTAGAATATGAAGAAGAATATCCTCTGCCATTCGAAATTCTGCCTCTCCCACAATATGCCTGTATAATCTATACAGATAGCTTTGTACAGCATTTCAACGTAGAGAGCAAATCCTACAATGCAGCGTGTGCGATCATTAAAGGTCGTTGGCTGTGCGGTAAATTCAGACCGAAAGTAACGAAAACTGAATCTGTAAGAAACTGTTCGGTTCAGAGAACTGAAATCAGATCTTTAAAGATGGCGCTCGAAAATGCAGAACGTGAATTCCCGACACTTATAGTGTGCGATTCTCATTTTTGCGTCAACTTTTACAACAATAAACTGCAGAGTTGGATCGAAAACGACTACAAAGATGACACAGGTGCCACAATAAAGCATAAATTGCTCTGGAACGAGGTAGCTCTTTTACACAAAGAACTACAAAAGACTCACGTGATTCACGCACAGAGTCTTCAACGTGATGGCGTTCACGTTGCAGGGAATTCATTGGCTAATACAGCCAAAGCGGAAGCAACTAACCCGGCTTCCGTAGCCACAAAAAAGCGTACAGATAAATACATAGACGGGGAAACCATGCTGGCAGTAAAAACGACCGTAAAAGGCGACTGTGCAGCACTACCCGTAAACTATCCACTCAATTATGCATACATAATCGATGCAAACTCCGTTCCTTTTGCTCGAATCCCTGGAGTGGGGGACAGAGTAATTCCAAACATGAACAGGAGAATATTTTTAATAGATGACGCACACATGGGTTTGGGTCTTAGGCACAGAGAGATCAAGGAATCACTGACTGAATTACAATCAGTATTCTGGTGGCCGGGAATGAGTGTAGAACACCAAATATATGCAAACAACTGTGAAAACTGTAATAGGGATCGCAGTAAGGAACCATGCTACCGGCTACCAGTCAGAAAGAGCGTAACGCTGCCTACAACCCATCCTGCGTCCTATTAACATTTAAGACGAAAAGCACTTAAAAAATGAGGCCTCCATCGCTCGGCTGACGCTAGAACGGTTATAAAAGATTTGCGAGTCTTTATCGGCACATACGCAATTACCACGTTCCATTCTGACCAGGGTCCTGCTTTTAGCTCTCGAGCTTATAAGGAGGCCATGGCTAGCATGGGAATTGGGTTGCGGTATTCTTGTCCGTTGCACCCCGAAGGGAACAGTGTGGTAGAAAGAAAAAACCGTGACATAAAGCAATCTATAACAGCGAAGGTATTAGGTTCAGGCGCTGGGTGGGTCAAACATTTAATAAGTGTCCAGACTAGTCTTAACAACATGCCAAGAAATTCTCTAAAAGGTTTCAGCCCATACGAACTATTGTTCGGAATTAGAATGCGAGTTCAGGACCTCGATAGTCAGATGTCAGTGGTACAAGAAGAAACAACGCACTTTGATGTAAAGGATCGTTTGGCTGTTTTACAGGAACTGAATGAAACAAGAAAATCCTTAAGCAACAGAAAGTTAAAGCAACAGCCAAGTACCACTGACGAGGCACCACCCGCAACAGCCCCAGCAAGGCCTGTCTGGATTCCAAAGATTGGGGATCTAGTCAGAGAAAAGATCGCGGTGAAGAAGGAATTTGGGCCTTCTTACAGAAAAGCAGTACCTGTCTTGGCAGTCACCGGAACAAGATCAGTTGTGCTACCGCCCCTTGCTGGTAAAAAGGAGAACAGAGTTGTGTCTATCGATCTGGTAAAACCACAAGCATGTGGCCTATAATCAACAGTAGGCCCAGTGGACTCCCAAGAAACAACAGAATACCCAAACTTGCAACAATCCAAGAGGTTCAAACTGAAAGACTAATCACATTCGATCAGCCTGCAGTGCACAATGAAGGACTATGCAATAATGCCATGGAACTCATGCCTCTTGAAACACAGATTGAAACAGTTCGTCAAGAAACAACACCAGTCTACAATGATGTGGCATCAGAAAATGCTACCGAGAGACAGATTGAAAGAACAATCCCATCAATTGACAGAACTGCCTCTGGTTATTTCATCAACTTCGACAACTTCTCTGAAGATTTAAATGACCCCGAAGTGATGCCAGAAACAAAAAAGACTTTTAAAGAAAAAGCAACGGAACTCGTTCATCAACTGAAGGAAATCTACCTTGTTTCCCCTTGGCTAGAGTTCTGGTTTGGTCTAGGTGTATTTTTCCTCCTGCTTTGGCTCATCATGGTACTGTGTTTGGGAAAATTCATTGAAGGAAAATATATTACAATGGACACAGCAAGTCAGAACATCAACCTAGTCCTGAAACCACACAGATCATCCCACGTGAAGAAAAGAGAACTGTCAACAGTAAATGTCACAGCAATTCCAATACCTGGTGGGGTAGTATGGGAGAAAACAGACTATGAGATCTATGGTCCGGTCGAAATCCTGAAGTATCCTCATCAACTAAAGGTTTCCTTAAGTGACTTTGTGACACCTAGTACATTCTCTGATGATTGGGACTTTAACAGTATAAATGACATGATGTCTGATTTAGTAATGTCAGCTAGATTCACAGATCATGATTATTTACAAGGTTCATCTAGTTATGAGCAGTTATTCTGTTACACCCACTATGGGGATCATTACTTGCATAAATCTGCACAGCCTAGAAATGTTTTTATGTATAATCAATGGGAACATTGTTCTACACCAACTAAAAGCAGTTCTAAAGCATTCTTTGAGAAATTCAAATACTTCTCAGGGTTTAACACCAGTGATGCAGAAACGTTTTATTACAAACTGTTAGATAAAACAGGAATGAAAACAATGCTGACAAATTCTAAATTTATATATTCAGAAGCATTTTATGACAAAATGATGACATTTGGTTTTGATTATTGGAAAATTAATATTGAAACGAAAACAATTTGGGGTACAAAAGATTGGCAGGTGCAAGGCATTGAAGCACTATTTAGAACCTGCATGATACCAGAACAAATGTTATTTTTAAATGACACAATACACCAAACATCTTGTCTTGGCCTAGCTAAGATCAAAGACCTTAAAACACCGTCTATACCGAAGCCAATACCTGAGAATACAACCACAGATATTGAGTTAGACGTGTCACACATTTTACATTTCAACAGAACACATCCTGATTGGAAAAAGTGGTTAATCTGGCCTACAGACACAAATAGCTGTCAAAATAGATTCCTGAATAAAACACAGGGGTTAAAAATGACCAGATTAGACCCTAGATACTCCCAGAGACAACATCCAGGGATTATAACAACATACAGTGTAGGGAAACTCTGCCTTGAATGGCTAACTTCATCCACACTGGCTGAAATTAAGCAACACTTGTCTTTATTAAAAGATGGTGCTGATTTGCGCGATTTCATTCTTGGACCACGCAAACAGCGTCAAAAGCATTTCATAGCGACCAGTATCTATGCTGCTTACAACGAGGCTTGGAAAGTAAAGCAAATTGAAACTGCTGAAAAAATACGAGAAATTGATCGTATTAATTTGGAGAAATCACTTTCTGTGGTAGACAATGGGTTAATGACTCTGTCTTCCAGAATATATTCGTTGGACAATATTGTATCCTCTGCCTTTGATGTGATAGACAGAGATTTGCTAATGTTACAACATGGCCAATCTCAATTACGCTCTATTATAGAATTAGGCTGGACGCTGCAAAATCTTCGTTCAGGCTATGTGCCTTGGCGTTTAATCAACACAACGTCATTATTTTCCAGTTTTAACCTTACTGATAAACAGATCAGTTTGGCACAGAAAGGAGCAGACTATACAATCCTGAGCATCGAAAAACTCGAGAGATTACCATTGACAATGTCAGAGAGTCCTGTCATTGAATGGATAATACACGGAATTATCACAATTCCGATAACAACTTTCCGATTTAAAAAGTGCCTTGAGTACATACCTGCTGGCCAGTATGAACAATTGGGTAAAGGATATGTAAAATCCGAATGGAAATTACCATACACTCATTCTTGCTATAGTGACAGCAACAAAAATGTATTTCTTAGTGGTGAAAATTGTAAACATTCACTAAGCGGTATACTTTTGTGTCAGGGTATTAATTTACACGGAGCATGTGATGGAAATTCAAACAACCTTTCATGCCACCAGCTAGTCACACCTGCAACTCAGATAGAGCCCTTCTTTATGCAACTTTCGAACGGGAGTTACATTCTTAGAACGGATCACAGATGTTGTGGCCTCGCGCCAGGGAAAAGTTATCTAGTAGAAGTAACATCCATGGTCAAATGCTGTATGCAAGCATTGTTTCCGAGTGGGCCTCCAGACATAGTGACTCCCATCTGGCCTCGTCTGAATCTCTATTCTATACGAATTGATACATTAAGCAAAATGAAATCTGTACTTTTACAGACAACAGTGCCTATAACGTCATCTAAAGAGACGTATGATCTTCTAGTTGCAAGGACAGCTACTGAAGTTCATGACCTTTTATCAACAAATTGCCCCGTGCATTTCGTAGAAATGTTCAGCCAACTCCTTAACATGTCTAGTGCAACAAGCATCCCAGGCATATTTAAGACAGTCTTTACGGGACTGCTAACACCTTTCCAGGCAATTTTGGGAATCTTTCCTAATTTTGTACACTCCATTTTTGGCGGCATACCATTATTTTTGGGACTCGTCGCAGGGATTCTATTTTTGACCCTCCTGCTACGTTATGGCAAGCCTCGGCTCAGACACAGCTCCCATGGGAATGGAAGAGACAATCCTAGCAATGCGCTACCGGGACAGGATAACTAACGTCCTTGGATTGGCCAGGCTGAGAGATCTAAACATGACCTGGTTCCTTTCATTAAGACCGATATGGCAAAATTGCATTTTACCTGTGCTACGGTGTATGCTTTGCGGCGATGAATGCGTGTTGGACATCTGTCTTTCACTTCCATCAGCAGTACCAATGGACGTCGATACTTTGCTCAGTCCAATAACGGCTCACGCATTGTGTTGTCCCCAGCGGCTACCAATCCTGATGACGGCATTCGTGGAGACTCCTGTACTACAGTCAAGTGGTAACAGTGGAGCGAGTGACAAAAGCAACATCATCCAGGTACAACGTTCTGTGAGTATTGCTGGTCCTGCCTTCGATGACAGCAATCATTCTCACACCTGCCAAGTTACAGCGCTATCTAATTTGGTTGAACTATCACCTGATTTTGTAGACCAATTCTTTGAGAGCCTGTCTGATACGATGTTCTCACCCATAGAGAAACAATAACTTTTAAGAAGCTTTCCGACACACAGTGTTCCCATGAACTCTGAATTCGGCCTTCAGTTTTGATCAACAAAAACTACCAAGAGCTTTGGAAATCTATTTTTTTTTTATTTGAACAATTTTTCTAATATTGACCTTTTTTGGCACGAACAATTCTTTGCTTAACGTAAAAACTATTCTTAGAGAACAGAAGCTTCACACTTCTATTTCTAAACACATCTAGAGACATAACAACATTACACCAGCCTCTAGCACACATGTTATTACAATGCATTTTTATGTGATGATTTATCTCGCCTTTTCTTCTGTCAGAGATACTTCATGTGTAATTCCTTTTGCATAATCATTCATTGATTTCATATGCAATAATTTTTTGAATGATTACTATGCTTTAAAAAAAAAAAACGTACAGTACCTATATTCCATGTATTACGAGTACGCCTATTTCGAATGCATTTATGTATTTTGGTGTGGGCAATGTTACACATGCATCTTATTGCTTAGTTTTAGTAATTTTGATGGACATTAACCCGTGGAGTGGGTGTTGCGTGTTTATCTAGGTTCCTGATCGATACTGTGACCTTATGCCCCTATTCGGCTATAAATCCATTTATTCCCTATATTGGCATAACCGTTCAAGTGCGATTTTCTGAAAAGTCATCTCTGGCCTCACACGAACAGAGCCACATTCCAGCATAGTTCTCTCTGCCACTTCCTTTGCGACCAATTAGTGCAATGACAGAGCAGTAGTCACTATCTGATATTCCTAGATAACACTCCGAGTTCTTCAACAAGATAAAAACTCAGCAAACCTGGAAATCCCCGCTTGCTATGTTTTGATTAGTAATAGAACTCTAATGAGCAACTGATAACTATCACTTCCTAGTGACATCTTTAATTGACGTCTTATGTCCAGCAAACTTGCGTCAAACCCGGCACCTGTCAGGTATAAATATTACCAACGTTGCCTTAAGCAATGCCTGTTGTACGAGCTACTGAAGCCAGCTGCCTGCACGACCCCGTGTTGGTAAATCTAGCACTCTGTCGCTGCAGCCTGCTATCCTGTGGTGGTGAAGCTGCTGATACCATTATCGCCGCTAAAGCGCGAACTATGGTGCAGTACGCTTAAGGAGCTGAACAGCCGTCCCTCTGCGAAGACATCCAGCAGATTCCAGCTGCCCGCGGACGCTGTCCCCCCTCCTTCCTCGACGCGCTGAAGAGAAGCCGCTGCCTTTCTCGTGCAGAGAAATCCAGTCCCGGCGCTTCCGGTTTACCCTCGCGGGTGACTGGGATATCGAGAGAGACCCCTGAAGGAGATACCAATCCTCCATCATTCTATTCAGAGGTATGGTGTTGACTAAACCCTTAGACGAGAATTCTTGAAACAAACCTTGGCAAAACCAACTTAACTTAAAGCTACTTACTTACTCCCCTTCCACGTGTTAGGCTTAGGTCAGGCACACTGGGGTAGGCTTAGTTAGAAGCACCAGTTGAGTATGTTAGCCTAATGTATATATGACTGTATATATGTTTTATTACTTTTAAACCATTGTATGGCTAAGAAACCATATCAATGCTTTTACAGTTCTATTTCGCAATACTTATCTTACTGTACGTACTTTTTATAATAACAATTATTGCAATTGTGGCAATACGTTTCTCTTGTACGAGAAGAAAGACTGTTCAATAAATGTTAACCCTTTATTGACAAACGCCCGTCTCTCTATTCTCTACATCTCGTGAAAGTAAACTGCACTAGACTGACTGAGTGAAATACATGTCTATTGTTTCACACGACCCTAGAGATTGACTCTTGATCTGAGGAGCAAAGTTGTCATGTTGCACGGTTGTTGGAAAGCTGAATCCCTTCTTGTCTGTGCCAAGGAAGCTGATCACTTCCTATGCAGAGAAGAAAGTTTCCAGTGACCTCTGAGCTAGTTGGTAACACAACCCAATTAAGTTTAGCATAGTCAGTGGAGGCCTGGAATATCCGCAGTTCCACGTCGATACTACTGTTTATGTTATTCCAATGCGCAGGGCCTAGTGGGAAACTAGGAACTACACTACAGACTCACTCTCCGTCGCTAGCCTCCTGCTCGACTGAAATGTTGAGTGAGTGACTGACTGAGCTAAGTAAAAGTATTTTATTATCCAGATAATAACTCAACAATTGGAATAGAAAATTATCATTAACCATACTGAGCGTTTAGCATAAAATTAAAACACAGGGAGGCCAGACCTTTACAAATAAATCAGCCATGCCCTGCCTGACCTGCCTCTGTCTACTCTGGGCGTGGTTGATCCCCTTGTCTGCAATTTTCCTGAAAAGGCATTCACCCATTTGATGGCCAACAGCACCACGCACTTTGCAGATTGGCCTCAGTTCGACACAATGGTGGGCGTCAGCTTTGTCTTTGCAGTGCCCACCGTCAGCAAAACAAGTAAGTAGTTCTTGCTGTCCGCGACCGTCCCACCCCTTACAGTGTTGTGGGAAGGGTAATGGTGCAGGGTGTTGGTTTGCAGCATGCTGGGCCCATGCCCTCCTAAGCCCCCAACCAGTCTCGCCACATATTCCCACAGATTGTTGTAAATAAAGTCATATACACAGCTTGTCCTTCACACATGGTTTCAGAAACGGAGGCAAAGTGTTTGTCCATTCTCGTTATTCCGGGCCTTTTTCAGTAAGCAGACAACACAAGTGTTTATGCGCGACCTTGGCCAGCAGCTCAAGCCCAGGCTTGTGCCATTCCACAGCCCAGAGAGTGGTGATATTGGCTGGCATTGGCATTGGCTGGTGACAGTTAAATGAGTTCATTAGAGATCGGAAAACTGAGGTCATTAATTTGGGAAATGTGTATCAATTGCAACACTGAAATACCAAACTACTGTAACATTTTTATACTACAAAATTAATTTAATAATTTACAGATCAACGTGTATATGCAGGCCGACCCTGAGATAGGAAGTTATTTGGTATAGATTACCAGCTGCATTTCATTTAATGGCACTAACAAATATTACAGTAAGGTATGGTAAGGTAGGAAAGGGCACAGGGCCCCTTCACAAATCTCAAAGTACCCCATGGTATTTACTTAAACAAGAATTTCATTTTTACCATGAATTTTCTTAATCCACTGCCTGTTATAAAGTGCCACTGAATGTGCCGCAAATGAGACGTGAATATCACTCATAGGTGACTTGAAAACATAGAAATGTCACTAATGTGCATACTGAAAACTTGGTGAAGAGTCAGGTGACTCTCGTCAGTGGTAACAGAAATAATGTCACTCATAATTCCATTGAAATTATGAAAATGTCACACATAGCAATCTGAAACTTTGTTAGCTAAGTGGACTAGCGTCGCGACCGGGCCGGAATTCAAAGTAAAATCCTGGTTGGTTAGGCCCCGGCCCAGTTCCATGACCGCAGCGCTGTGGATTACCTGAGCAGTGCTCAGAAAATAAATTTGCTGCGGTCGCAGAACCGGGCTTGGGCCTAAGTAACCAGGGTTAGGGCGGAGGCTCGGAGCGAGGTGGTGGTCTATAGACGTGTTGCTCCAGTGCAGGGAGACAACAAGGGCAGAGAGTAGTGGGGTAGGTTTGCATTGTGTTGTGCACAAACTGGTGGCAGCAGTTGCAATAGCCCGAGAGGTGGATGGAGTTGTGGTGTGTGCAATTAAGAGATTGGGGATTAAGCGGAGGCGTGGATCTCAGTATGTGTACATTCACAATGAAAAATAAAGTGGCATTTACAGGGGGGGTTAGATTTTGCCTGCATGTTTTGGTATGTAAGAAGGGGGACTATAATCGAGCACAATGCAGAGCACTTTACTGGCATGAAAACCCAGACATGCACTGCCAAAGTACACACGCTAGGTGATATAAACTACAGTTTATACTTTTAGTGGGTTTTTTGTCTTGCTGTTTATGGGCAGTATGTTTTTGATGCTGCCTTTCTTTCGCCCTGTTGAGTCTGCTGGTCCTCTGGACTGTGTTGGTGCCTGTGGCTGATGTTGTCTGTGAGCAGGCTGTTTCTTGGAACCTACTATTTTAGTTTAGTTTAACCCCTTGCGTGCTCCCGTCAGCCATTGGCCCGACGGGAGCACTACCTTCCCAGTGCTGCCGTCGGCCAATAGCCGACGGAGCCCCACCCACTCTTTAGAACTCCTGCACCGCGGCGAAAAAACCACTGCGGTTAAGGCGTTAATGTTTGCACATGGAGGTTTTATGTTTAACAGGGCTGTGTTAGTGTGCCCCTGTGAGTTTGTGTTGATTTGTTTAATGTATCCGTGCCCCTAACCCTGTGCACCCCCTACCCTTCAGCACCACCACTTTAAAACTTCACCAGTCGCGACTGAAATTAGATCAAAACATTTGCAACACATTACATAATGAAATAAACAGTTTCACGTAAATAACTAAATATCTAAGTGCATCTTGACTTTAATTAACATCTCTCTAAGTAATACCATTATTTGATCACTTTAGCACCGAGTGTCTCTCGGATCTCTCTCGTGTCGACTATACTGTATTAATTTACAAAGCAATGGATGTCCATGCTCGATCACTGCAAATGACTTGGCGGGACTCCCTCTTCCTCTGGAAGTTACAAGCTATGCAATACCCATATTATTAAATATAGATACTGCTGACTAATTTTGAACATGCTTATCATTGCCCAGTAGAATCAGATGTACCATTCTCTTGACATTGCAACAACGTATATCCGACATGTGGAAAAAATGCAACGTCAAACAGATTTGTTGAGGGACAGGTTGTTAAGGCCATGAGACAAGCTGCCCCCATCCACCCGCATCTATTACAGTTTGAGGTAACATTTGCATTTCATTACAGAGATTGGCAGATGTTCTGTATAAATGACGCACAGTAAAATAATTTTACATTCACAGATTTGACGACATCAGCAGGCTTCTATGTTATGAAATGCACTTGATGAATGACTTTGTAATTTTGAAATCTTATTTATTGCTTCATTTATTGCAGACATTTTCTATAGCATTTGTGCAGTTTTATAAAAAAAAAACAAGCATAAAAAACTCCTATAATATTAGGCTCTAAAGGGGTATCTATCTTCTCACAATGGTACTTTAAGATACCCCTCCTTTCAAAGGTTGACAAACAGAATCTGGAGATATTGAAAACAAATATACCTTAGGGAATTTGGGCTGAACAGCACATGACCCAGGGATAGATGTCTTATGTGCAAAGACTTCAACCATGGGAGTGTAGATCTCCACAAATGGAGGTATATGTTTTTTGTAGTAAAAGTGAGAGGGATAAAATGGTGGTGATGGCTGCACTGGCTCGGGCCTCGGCTGGGCTGGCTCCTGGCTCTAGTCTAGGCTATAAGGTCGGACTCGGAGCAGAGCAGGCGTCGTATTCGCACATTCTAATGGAATAAGAGGGGGCTTGGGCTTGAATTTCCATACTGTACTTGCTACTAATTGAAAACTGGCAACTAGCTTAGACTCCATTAAAGCCATTTGGGGATGCTTTTCTGCTGAGTCAGGACTGTGTTTCACTCCAGGTGTTCACATTCACCCTATTTGCATGTATAAATGTAGAATCACCAACTAAAGCTGCCATGGCAATACATATATGCTGTAGCTTCTAAGCTTCCCCCTCTGGTCACATCCCTACAAACAAACGGTCTCTAGCAGCCACTTCTTCTCTATTTCCCCAATCAACTATGTAGGCCTTGTGCAGTGCACTACTTAGCTGAAAAAAAATACACTATCAGATTTTTTATCACCGCTCTGCACTACATAGGGGCTAATGAAGTAATTTTTGGCTGTCAGACCATCCAGTGTGGTTTGCGCCTCGCCAGGATCACTGCGCAGATTAAAAGCACAGTATAGGCTACCACTCAAACGCTCAGATTAGAGGAAACAGTGCTCATAAGTACACTCTGCCTGTAGGATAACATTCTGAGCCCGGGCTGAGCTGAACACAGTACCACTATGTCATTTTCCAAATAGACCACAGGCAAGATGGCTGCTTTCAGAGCAGGATGGGTTCCCATTACCTGCACATAGCCGCATATCCCAATTACAGACATCTTCCAGTCCAGCCCTGCCTGAGCTCTAAATCTAAATCTGTGCATAACCAAGAGCCAAAGCACTTCATTTTTATGATGAGAATTGTAGGTTTGAGTTGAGTTGTTGTTGGAATGTTGCCTAACTGGAAAAGGGAAAGTGAGAATGAATGTGGCTTGATTTTTGGAATTTAGAATGGTCAGGCAATTTGGAGTGAGTGGTAATTGGAAGTCAGTTGGAAAATAGCCTCTTATCCTGCACCAATTTATTCCTGTTTTAAATTTTGAAGTACTGAAGGGGCGCCAAAGGCAAGGCTGTCTGCGCCCATCCATGTCTGTACAGTAGACCTGGGTCTGATCACCAGGTGAGCGGCACGCACAGCAGATACAGCTGAAGTTGTTTTGTGAGGGCAAAGGAAGCAGAGTCCATTGTCCACACTTTGAATGGGGCCTGAGAAGTGAGAACAAAAAGGGATAAAACTGAGCGAAATGCCAATAACACCATTTCTTATTGCGTTACTAAAACATAGCGCTTTAAAACCTGAGGGTGGTGCAGGCGCTCAAGGCGTGCACATTCACGCCAAGCAGGCCACAAGGAGGACTACTCTAGTTGTAGCTTTAAGGGCATATGTTTAATGACCTTAATTAAATGTCATGATGTGTCTTGCTTGAGTCACACTCACAGCTTTGAAGATGTGCTCAGGGCAAACACCAATTAGGCCGGTATACACCTGTTACAACGCATTTTTTACAACGCAGTACTGTTACAACGCATCTATTACAACGCAGATACTGTTACAACTCATGTTTTTACAACGCATTTTTTTACAACGCAGGTACCTTTACAACGCATACCATTACAACGTAAGTATTGGTAAGTATATAATTATATTTTAAATGTTATATGTTTGGGGTAAAGGGGTATTTTTAGGGTTTAGGGTCAGTTTTGGGTTTTAGGGTAAAGGGGTATTTTTAGGGTTCAGGGTCAGTTTTCAGTTTTTGGGTAAAGGGGTATTTTTAGGGTTCAGGGTCGGTTTTTAGTTTTTGGGTAAAGGGGTATTTTTAGGGTTTAGGGTCAGTTTTTAGTTTTTGGGTAAAGGGGTATTTTTAGGGTTCAGGGTCAGTTTTTAGTTTTTGGGTAAAGGGGTATTTTTAGGGTTTAGGGTCAGTTTTTAGTTTTTGGGTAAAGGGGTATTTTTAGGGTTCAGGGTCAGTTTTTAGTTTTTGGGTAAAGGGGTATTTTTAGGGTTCAGGGTCAGTTTTTAGTTTTTGGGTAAAGGGGTATTTTTAGGGTTCAGGGTCAGTGTTTAGTTTTTGGGTAAAGGGGTATTTTTAGGGTTCAGGGTCAGTTTTTAGTTTTTGGGGTACAGGGGTACAGGGTAAAAATAAAATAAATTTAATTTTAAATTATTAAAATATTTAATTAAATTAATTAATTGAAATTAATTTAAATTAAATTACTTTAATTTATTTTTGGGGTTGAGGGTTAGTTTTGAGTTTTTTGGGTACAGGGGTACAGGGTAAAAATAAAGTAAAATTAATTTTAAATTAAATTAATTAATTGAAATTAAATTAAATTAAATTACATTAATTTATATGTTTGAAAATTAATTTACGATTATAATATTAATATTAATATATACTTACCAATACTTACGTTGTAATGGTATGCGTTGTAAAGGTACCTGCGTTGTAAAAAAATGCGTTGTAAATACATGAGTTGTAACAGTATTCGCGTTGTAAAAGATGCGTTGTAACGGTATGCGTTGTTACAGTCCGCGTTGTAACATCATATATCCATTAGGCCTGCCTCTCTGTGTTAGAGGCTGGTCTGTTTGTGTCTCTCTAGTAACACTTCTATGCATTGATTTGTAGAGAGCTGATTTTAGTCAGTTTAACTTTGTTTCCCCCCTCTTTTTTTGTTTCTACCTTAATATTGATTTCACACGTTCTTTCTTCGATATACTCTGTTGTACGCATATAAGGTCATTTCCATTCTATGGATTCTACAATCTAATATGTAATGAAAAATGTGTTGAAAAATGTTTCGTTTTGACCTTTCTGTCTCTAAACTCCCCCTAGTAGTGGTTGCTCACTGCGCTTGCTCGCTACACACCATGTGGGGGCTGGTCTCACTTTTACTTTGGTCTCTCTGATTCACTACTCATGTCTATGTTTGGTGCTCTCTGAACGAATGTCTATGGGTAGATATGAGTGGGTGGGTAACCTGGTGCTCTTTAAGGTCATCCTATACTATTTACTGTGCTTTGAAAGGTGATACAATTGAATATGTAATGAAAAATGTGCTGTAAAATTCACCATTTTGTTCTGTCTTTTTCCAAAATTTTCTTGGGGGGTTAACCCCCCAAAACCCCCTAGTAGTGGTCGTGCTTGCTCGCTACGCGCCGGACGGGGGCTGGTCTGGCAACATTTGCCAGGGCTGCTTTCAGTTCCCAGTCCGGCCCTGGAGGCTAAGGGGGCTGGCTAGGTCTGTTTGCAGCTCTGCGAGTATCCAAGTAGAGACACACTCCGGGGCAGATACACGTGGCGCCTAACTTAAACTGATGTCATAGTCAGTGCCCACTGGTGAAGTAGACTCTGACTGACAGTGAGACACAATAGGCTACGTGAGTCATGGTCTGTCCTCCAGCAGCCACCCCCGCTTCTTAAAATAAAAATGCGCAGCTCCTCCTGACCTCATCGCTCTAGTCTCAGCGGGGTGTTGGGAATGAAGAGATCGATTTCTGACTTGACCTATTGAGGCTGCGGCTGACTTTTGCCCATCGTCAATGCAGGGCAAGCCAGGCTGAGAGCTGCTGACACCGCCGTCTGCACTAAAGATAGATCCTGGATCCAATCTGGATGGGTTCCCTACTTCCCTCCTGCGGTACAAAAGGGGGTAGTGATGGACGAAGCATCTGAATCAATCAAACACTCACACCCAGTCAAAAGATCTGGGTTTAATCCATCACCGTTCTTTAGCCCACTCTGCCACCCCAGTTCAGACATGGCTATATGCAAATCAGTCTGACCCTGTGCCTCATGGGAACAGTCCAGCCCGAACTGCCAAGCCATGTCTTCCCTGGACCGGAAACAAGCTTCCGAGGACCGGTTTCTGGCATTCCAGCCGTCTTCAGCCCGGCTTTCTTGAATCCAGTGGCAAAGTGAGCAAGGGACTCACATCTGAGCATACCCTGCCACACTTATGGCGGCCAAAAGCGGTACAAAAGGGGGTGGTGATGGACGGAGCATCTGAATAAATCAAACACTCACACCCAGTCAAAAGATCTGGGTTTAATCTGTCTGCACCATTCTGCCCAAGACAGGCCCAGAGTGTCTAAGTCACTGAGGCAGCGCCGGTGGCCAGTCGCCGTGAGAATGGGTGCAGCAAACTGCTGTGTTCACCAGTTGCAGCATGATTGACGGCACTGCGGTGCCAATATCACATGCGAGCGGCACCCAGCAGACTGGGCCGCGGTACCACCAGTCCGGCTCACCTGCCCAGTGTAGATAATGAAAAATCAGTAAGTGCCTGAGAGAGCAGGTAATGTCTTTACTATAATTATTAATTAGATTTTTTTAAACACGTCGCTGAAACTTCCATGTATAAATTGCTGGTACACTGAGATCTGTTACTAGGTTAGTGTAGTACTAGTGCTCTTCCATTTCTGGTGCTTTCCAATGTTTATTTCCTCCCTCAGCCTATTCCCCAGCCTGGGCCACCAGTAATTGTTGCTGTCACCCGGCAACACTAGAACTCTTCATGAACACATGCTCTGAGTCCTGGTGAGGCTGAGCAGGTGGTATTTAGGGCAGGCGTGCCTCTCACATTAGCCGGGCAGTGCAACTATAACCAGTTCTGCATGTAAACGTAAAAAAAAATGTAAATCCGTATTTGTAAAGTGCAAACTACTCACCCTTACTGGTCTCAAGGCGCTGGGGGCCATTGTGGAAATTAAGTGAGCTATTGCCCAGAGTCACATGGTGCTGAGCTGAGCTGCCGCCGGGGATCGAACAGTGAGCCCTGTGCTCCGAAGTCAGATGCCCTGGCCGCTGCACCACACCTCACCTGCATTGAGAGCTCTTCACCAGCGTTCTGACTGGGGACAGACTGACTTCGCTACTGTACAGCAGCTGGGAGTGTATGCAGCCACCTGAACCAGTGAGTGTAACAGACATAGACTCACAGAGACATTTCTCAAGGACATCAGCACCTGCATTTTTTCCCCACCTAGGTGCAGCAGTATAGAGTTGTGACTTTACTAGAGACAAGGTAGGTCATTATTAAATGTACACTACTGCAATGATTTTGCACAAAGGAGGGGTTAATATCCCTGTTGAGGGAACATGACTGCACCAATGATGCATTGCATATTCCCAAACCTACGATCAGTTTACAAGGGCACTAGATTGGTGCCCTTCCATTTGTAGTGATTTGCAGCAGTTTTAAGATTTTCTTAGAGTTTCTTGTTGCTCAAATGTGTGTAATCTCTGATATTGAAATATGTTTCCCTTGTCTTTACTGTTTGATTTTGCTTGTGAGAAAGTGTCACTCATAGCGGTTGAAATGTCACTCATTTTATTTATTTATTTATTTATTTATTTGTTTGTTTAGTTTGTATAGCGCAAACAGCTACCCAACAAAGGGTTTCCCGGCGCATGTGATTCAGTGAAGGGAGTTTGGACAGCTGACTTAGATGTTTAACAGCCAGGTTTTTATGGCTTTTCTGAATCTGATATAATTAACCTCTGAGCGCAAAGCTTGTGGCATGGAGTTCCACAGGGTGGGACCAAGGTAAGCAAAGGATCTGCCTCCCATGCGTGATAGTCTTATTTTGGGCACAGCAAATTTGTTCGCTGTTGCAGATCTCAGCGTCCTGAATGGGCGGTAACGTTGTACCAGACTTCACAGATATTTAGGAGCTTTGTTTGCTGAGATTTTATGCATAAAGCATAGTGATTTGAATTTGATTCTGTTCTCAATTTTTAACCAGTGCAATTCACGTATGAGTTTGGTAGTGGGTGCATGGATAGGAATTTTACCTAACAGTCTTGCAGCAGCATTCTGCACAGTTTGTAGCTTGCGGACTGTGGCTTTGTTGGACCCTAGGTATAGTACATTGGCGTAGTCCAATCTGGATGTTATTAGGGCGTTAATGACAGTTCTTTTCGTATGATCTGGTAGCATCCAGCAGATTTTCTTTAGCCACTTCAAGATGACTAAGCAGGTGGCTGATGTTTTAATGGCCTGCTGGTGCATACTGAGAGTGTCATCAACCACAAAGCCAAGGTGTCGGGCCTGGTTAGTTGGAATAGGAGGAGAGCCCATTTCCGGGGGCCAGTGTTGGGTTCCCCAGAGTTCTTTATTTTTTCCTAGGATTATAAGTTCGGTTTTTTCACCGTTTATTTTTAAGAAATTATTTTTCATCCATCCAGCGATTTTTGTAAGCCCTGTTCTCAAGATAGAATGATCATTATTGCCTGTTGGTGGAAGGGAAAAGAGAAGCTGAGAGTCATCAGCATAGGAGAACATTATCAGTCCAGTATCCTTAGCTATTTTAGCAAGAGGGCTCATATATAAATTAAAAAGTAGTGGGCTCATGACACTGAAATTATGAAAATGACACACATAGCAATCTTAAATGTTGGCAGCTATGCATCTTGTGATATGATCATCTTACCCAACCAAATACATTGTTATTTAGATTTGGCAGCATTAGGGACCTTCAATAAATCAGTAAATTCCAATAAAAGAAGGATGACTCCTCTAGGCTTAGCATAGGAAGTTGAGGTGGAAAGACGAGGACCCAATCTGTGAGCACGTTGGATATTGGGCATGGTAAAAGAAGATAAGTCTAGCAACTTTGGCAGAAAGAAGTGAAAAAGGCGACAGGGTCAGGACCTTCAATTCCTTCAGGCAGGCCATAAATATGAACATTATTCACCTATTTCTTTAATCCAAATCTTCTGCTTGCTTTTTTAGTTGGAGAATCTCCTATTCAAGATGAGCATTTTTTTTGTTCTCTCGTGCAAAACCACTACCTGTTGCTCCACTAAGGACACGCGATTTTCCATGAGAGACCATTTGTCTTTGAGATTTTGGATACGTTGTTGGATTCCTTAGCGAAAGATCATAGTGCTCAAATTTTCTCAGGCAATATTTCTAGAGAAATAAGAGGGAGATTTTTTAGATGAAGAAGGATCCTGCTTTAAGCATTTGTTGGTGGAAGAGGGTGATTGAACTTTCCCTGAGTAATTAGGCACGGACGAATTACTATGAGTTGTAGAAGTCACCATTTCTCTAACAGCAATAGCTTTGTTCATCAAAACACGATTAGAGGTGGAGTATGTGGTTGAGATAGAAGCAGACTGTTTCTCTGATGTGAACACAAGCTGATATTTCTTTAGTCTGTCCATGCACCAGGAGAGCAAGGAAGTCTGCATACAATCAGAGGGGTAATCACCAATAGCCATATAAGACACACAGAGAGGTAAAGTGAAATGAAAAGGCACCGCAGAGTTTTTGTGCCAGTTAGCAGAAAAAAAGTCTTTATACTCCAAAGTAGCAATGTAGAAGTCAAGATTCAAGTTTATTCAGACTGCACCATATGGCAATAGAGCAAAGAAGAAACTGTGTATGTAACCTAGTTCCAAAATTAAATCCAAACACATATGGAGAAAAAGCATAGGAATATTTCTCAAAAAGTCATAATGCGTAGTATGGAAAAAGAAAAATGTGCAGCAAAACATTATATAGTATGCTGTTTATGAAGAAGATCCAAAACAGTTAAATAATTAATGGTATAGATAAGATGTATTCATCACAGCCAGCAGTTCCAATCTCGTGCAAAGTTCAAAGAGAATAATGAAAGCAAAAACCGTTTCGATTCCAAAACAGAAACTCCTAAAATAGTAACTTAGCAGGTAGCAGACATATGTGACAGTAATTATTTATGCCTCAAACCACAGCACCTGATCAGGATTTATCGCAATTCTGTGACAGTCCAAATCACAACAAGGGAGAGACATTGGACCTCATCCTAGCAAAAACGCTAGAATCCATCACTCCTTGTGACTGGACTGACCATCACAGCATCTTCTTCTCCATCTATGTCGAGGTAATTCCAAAAAGGAGTCAACCATCAAAAACAAAACAATGGAAAAGGAACTTACAGAATATCAACCCCGTCAGCCTGGTAAACCGATGCAACTCGGCTCTGACCCACACAATTGATATGAGGATGTCCATGACCTCACAGTCTTTTACAATTCCACGATGCTTGAAATCTTGGACTCTACAGCAGCTCTCCAAGAAAAAAAATGTATCCTCCAAAATTTCCAAGCCTTGGTTCAATGACTGACTCCCTGAACTCGGAGTGATGCAAGCTAAGAGCTGCGGAACGATTTTGGAAATCAGCACCCACAGACGTTCACCTACATCACCTTAGAATGTAAAGGAACTCATACAACAGGAAGATTCTAAAGGCCATGGCAGACTTTTTCAGCACCCAGCAGAACCAAGCAATCTACCGTCCCAAAAAAACTTCAAAATTGTCAAGCAACAAGCTTGCAACATGGCTAACTCTACGGATCTAAGCGACCTGGCTACACCTTCCTGCGATGAGCTTGCCAACTTCTTCCGTGAAAAGACAAAGGCCATCGAGCTCGACATCCAATCTAGGTAGGCCCTACCATAACCTGTGGCCCAGGATGCTAACCGTTACTCACAACTCAAGGTCCTTTTCAGTTCTCTAGAGGAAGTCACAAAAACAATGCCTCCTGGAATACCTTCGTGCCAATCTCTGAACAAAAAATCTATAACTCTCTTCTAGCAATCAGTCCCTCCAATCACTTCTCTGACCCCCTTCCTCCTGCCCTATTCAAAATGATAAAAACATCTATCCTACCATTATGGGTAAAAATTGTAAACACCTCTCTGAGACAAGGCTCCATACCAGACTGTCTTAAAATAGGGCAGGTTACACCTATACTAAAGAAATCGAACACCATCCCATCAAATCTCAACAATTACCGCCCTATATCCAACATCCCCACTTTGGTGAAACTGCTGGAGAAATGTGTACAAATACAATTATGCAATCATATTCAGAATTACTACCTCCTAGACAATCACCAATCTGTTTTCCATCAAGGTCACAGCACAGAATCTGCACTTACTCACATATTGGATGACATACTAAAAATGCTAGACCGCAACGAATCATGCCTAATGATATTTCTTGACCTATCCTCTGCCTTCGACACGGTTAAACATGACAACCTACTGCCCCTATTGGAAGGAAGGATGGGCCTCTCTGGCACAGTGTTACAATGGTTCTCCTCCTTCCTTAATAACAGAGCACAAAGAATCAATATGAAGAATGCACTCTCTCAGCCCTCCGTGGTCAACATAGGCATTCCCCAGGGCTCAGCCCTATCTTCTACTCTTTTCAACCTACTAATGGAACCCCTGGCGAACGCATTGAAATCAGCGAATATCCTATATCACCTGTATGCAGAAGACACCCAACTGTATTTGAAAATCTCCACTCCAGAAGACTTCATTTCCCTCAACGCTATTCTATAGAAAATGCAAAGTTGGCTCAATAACAACCACCTCATGCTTAATACAAAAAAATCTGAATTCATTCTCATCTCCCCACCCAATCACACACCAAAGATAGAGCAATGGTTGAAACGCATAACCGCCATTGACTGTGCTCCCCTCATCATTGACTCTGTGAAATCCCTGGGAGTCACCATAGACAAACACCTGAATATGCAGTCGCACATCACTAATGCCACCAAGGGAGCCAATCACCAGATGAGTTTACTAAAGAAACTTAAACCCTTCCTCCCTCGGACATACCTAAGAATGGAAGTGCAAGCCTTAGTGCTACCAAGATTCGACTATGAAAGCACCACTCTTTCTGATCTCCCCAAATACAAGCTGGCTCCGCTGAGGGCGTCACTTAACGTTGCGGCAAGATTGGTATCAGGATCTAAAAGAAATAGCCACATTTCTCCGACCTTGAGAGTGCTGAACTGGCTGCCCTATGAGGCAAGAATACAACTAAAGGTTGCCTGCATGACCCATAAAGCACTACATAACAACACACCCAGTTACCTAGCTCTAAAGATAGAACGATCCGGAGGATGCAGACAACTACGAAGCAATACTTCCTTACTTCTGAAATCACAATCCTTTTATAAAAAGAGAACTGGTTGCAGAGCTTTTTTCAGGGATCGCTCCAAAGATTTGGAACTCCTTACCTCCAGTGGTACGGGGAAGCTCTTCCTTTACCGCCTTCAAAAAATAGGTAAAAATACTCCTAATGAACAAATACACGTCCTAAGACTTGATTCTATGCTGACATTGAGTCACCGATACGATCCTCATATCACTGGCTACCTCTTGTGGATTGAAAGATAACATTATATGTTTGTTTATTTCCACAATACTGACCTAAATCTCAATAACTGTATATAGTGTAATGTACTGTTGCCCTCTGGGATCATCATGTGTTGTCCATTCGTCACGGATGTTATTCTATACTATTTACCTCTTTTGTAAGTAAGGACGAATATCAAATGTGTGTATACTACCTCATTTCTTAGGTTGTTATAACTATATACTGTAAAGCGCTCTGATACCCTCGTGGGTCATGTTCGCGCTATATAAAACCTTATCTATATCAATAAAAATTTAACTGTTCGTTTGTTCAAAATCTCAAATCTCCGAAAGTTCTTTACCAAATGCTTTGAAATTTTGACACAAAGTTGAATCCGAATAAGCGCGTGTTTATATATACACAACGTTGGATTCGAATAAGCGCGTGTCCAATATGCATGTGTTTTTAATTGAATGGCCGAACAGACCCTATCGATTTGGGACGCATATAGACAATAGTCTACATATATTAGGATGGACAAAAATATATTGAATACCCACAAGCATTGTGAAATTAAACATATTAGAAACGTGCGCTTACTCTTTTCTTTCTCTTCCATTTAACACAGCAACGCGGGACAGCTAGTAAATAAATAAATAAATAAACAGCGCGATGAAGAATTTAATGTGGCTGAGGTATTTTGAGAGTGGCTGAGGTGAAAGAAATTTAAAATGGTGGCCGCGAGGAAACTGACAGCTGCGATGCAGAAAAAAAGAAGCAGGAATGCTTCACCTGGACAGAATACGAAACCTAGAGACAGAATTCTATGTAAAATAGCCCTAAAGATGCTAGTAAGGCGTTGGTAGTTATCTGATGAGATGGAATGCCCGAATCAGGTGGCCATCTCAGGTGGCACTGAAGCCACACCCTCTGAGCTAGGCCAACACTACAAATCCCACAAAGCATTGACTGGCTGAGGGATGGTTTGAGGTGGAAACAAAGGGGCATATGTACAAGCTCCTATTGCCACAGGAACAGCACTTTTTGTGATGTTTCCGTGGTGATAGGGGCTTCGCTTTATTTACAAAGCAGCGTTAAGCCACTTAACATGGCTTAATGCTGCATTGTAAATAAAGCCCCCTCTATGCTTAGCGTGAAAGGGGTGGACAGTGGGTGTTGCAGTGGATGTTCCACCACAACACCCATTGATTTTGACGCTGCCCCTATTTACAAGGGCAGCGTAGAGAGGAGGCAGCACCAAAAATAAAGACCAGGGATAACCTGGTCTTGAGTTGGTGAACAGAGGAGAAATGCTATATTTCTCCTCGTGTTTGCTTTTTCCATGTGTGCTGCCTTGTGCAGCACACATGAAAAAAGCAAAAATACTTTTATTGTTTATGTACAGGAAGGTCCCCCTTCCTGCACATAAACAATCTTTTTTAAAAAATGACATTTTGTGACTTCCATATGTGCTGCATGAAGCAGCACATATAGAAGTGACAAAATGGCATTTCAAGACTGTTTATGTATAGGAAGGTTGACCATTCAGTACATAAACAATCTTTCCCCTGCACGCAAACATTCTTGCACTATGGTGCAAGGGTGCTTGCGTTAGCACTACATTGCTAAGCTCAAGGTTGCACATATTGTTGTAAATATGGTGCCGCCTTGCGTTTCTGAAGTGGCTGAGTGCGGCGTTAAGCCATGACAGCTAAAGCTTCACTCTGCCCCTTCTGTTGTACATATCACCCAAAGTGTCCTGGTGTCATGGAGTTCGCTAGAAAGTCTACGCTAATTCTTAGCTCCCTCGAACCCCGTGCCATTGCGTTATACATCGCTTAGAGCGCTACACACAGGCACAGCCCGTGAAGCGCGTGCCACCGGGCGGTGACGTAGGGCAGGGGAGGGGAAGGGTGGGGGTTTTTAAAATGCAGGAAACAGACGATTTCAGGTAAGTACCGGGAAAAAAACCGAATTTCGATGCTCACGCTGCATCGCCAAATGTGATGCAGCGTGCGCAACAAAATTCTTTTTTTTTCGGTACTTACCTGAAATCGTCCGTTTCCCGCATTTTACAACCCCTCACCCTGCCCCTCCCCACCCCACATCAACGCCCGGTGGCACGCCCGTCACGGGCCGTGCCTGGCTGCACACACCTCCATTCTAGGACTACACACCGATGCAATCTAGCACTTCCTTTAGGCATCTCCTCCAGGCCCCTTCCACATGTCAGTGCACCAACCTAGTGTGCTTCCCTTTTGTTCAGTTTCATCCTTGTTTGTATGCACGCCTTTTGTGTTCTTCTCTTTCACAATTGAAAGCTGTAATTGCGCCCAAACAGACACGGCTGCTCTAATCTGAGCAATAATAAATGAAGGTGCAGTATAGCTGTCAAATAGTCATATGTCACGTGTGCCATCTTGCTGCACTCATGATCTTTTTACCAATGCCTCTGGGCATTCTGGGACTTGTAGTTTAGGGTTTATTTTTATTTATTTATTTATTTTTAAAGTTTTATATAGCGCGAACAAGATCTTCGCAGATATCAGAGCGCTTTACATAGAGGGGTACATGAGGGAACATAGTCAAACAAATAAATCAATAGATCACACAGTACAAATAGGTGGCTACAAAGCCGTGTTTGCCGTGAAAACTGTAGGCATAAGCGGCCTTTCTAGCAAAGTACTGCTGCTTAACGTGTCAGGACAGGCTGAAGATGTCTCACACGACATGGCCTTTCCTCTTTTCTAAGGGTGACGAATGAGTGAAATTGATGTGATTATAGAAACTCTCACTGTTAAGTTGTTGGAGACAAATCAGTTTGTGGTTTGCGTCATTAGAGGTAAAGTTATAGCAACACCACAACTGAGAGACTTTTGTTGCATTTAGTATCAAATTCAATGTAGTCTGAAAAGTGTAACCCTACTTACTGCATGGGACGCTGGAACAAATGGGTTTAGGTGTCTCTATAAGAACAAAAGCTTCTTTTCTGCAGTGCAATTCCTGGTTTCATGTCAGAACCCATGAACAGCACTAGGTGGCGCTGAAGGACTACCACACTAACCTTTCTCTGTTTTAGACTGTTGCTGTGTATGGGTTCGTCTAGTGTACAAAAATGGACACGCCGAGTCCTGAAGTATTGATTCTAACGTCTTTTTAAAATATTGCCCTGACGATAGAAACTTTTGCTCAAGAGTTTACAATAGCTGAGTGGGTTAATACATTCTTTGCATTGTTGGGATATATTACTCTTGTTGCAACATTGGTATGTTTAAAAAAATACAAGAGATCGTGCAACAACTGCTTCAATCGTGCATAATGTTAATATTGCAGCCAGGCTGTTATGCAATCGGCCATAAGATGCACTGTGCAGAGACACTTCAATAACAAACATGGGATGGAGGGCAGTGACGGAGAGTCTTCTCTTGATAGAAGGCGAGCGCCCGGAAGCCTCTCGTGTGAGCAGAGCTCCTGGAGGCAGACGCGGAAACATACAAAGCACAAATAAACGAGGCACATCTTTCATTAGAAGAAATATTTACTGCTAAGTCTTTCTTTCTCTCTTTCTCTCTTTCTCTCTCTCTTTCTTTCTTTCTTCTTTCTTTCTTTCTTTCTTTCTTTCTTTCTTTCTTTCTCTCTTTCTCTCTTTCTCTCTTTCTCTCTTTAGTTCTTTCTTTCTTTCTCGCCCCCTTTCTTTCTTTCTTTCTTTCTTTCTTTCTTTCTTTCTTTCTTTCTTTCTTTCTTTCTTTCTTTCTTTCTTTCTTTCTCTCTCTATCTTTCTCTCTCTCTCTCTTTCTTTCTTTCTCTCTCTCTCTTACTTTCTTTCTTTTTCTCTCTTTCTTTCTCTCTCTCTCGTTCTTTCTTTCTATCTCGCTCCCTTTCTTTCTTTCTTTCTTTCTTTCTTTCTTTCTCTCTCTATCTTTCTCTCTCTCTCTCTTTCTTTCTTTCTCTCTCTCTCTTACTTTCTTTCTTTTTCTCTCTTTCTTTCTCTCTCTCTCGTTCTTTCTTTCTATCTCGCTCCCTTTCTTTCTTTTTTCTTCTTCCTTTCTTTCTCTCTTCCTTTCTTACTTTCTCTATTTCTTTCTTTCTTTCTTTCTTTCTTTCTTTCTCTCTCTTTCTCTCTCTCTTCTTTCTTTCTTTCTTTCTCTATTTCTTTCTTTCTCTCTCTTTCTCTCTCTCTTCTTTCTTTCTTTCTTTCTTTCTTTCTTTCTCTCTCTTTCTCTCTCTCTTCTTTCTTTCTTTCTTTCTCTATTTCTTTCTTTCTCTCTCTTTCTCTCTCTCTTCTTTCTTTCTTTCTTTCTTTCTTTCTCTCTCTTTCTCTCTCTCTTCTTTCTTTCTTTCTTTCTCTATTTCTTTCTTTCTCTCTCTCTTCTTTCCTTTCTTTCTTTCTTTCTTTCTTTCTTTCTTTCTTTCTTTCTTTCTTTCTTTCTTTCTTTCTTTCTTCTTTCTTTCTTTCTCTCGCTTTCTCTCTCTCTTCTTTCTTTCTTTCTTTCTTTCTTTCTCTCTTTCTCTCTTTCTTCCTTTCTTTCCTCCGGTGCATTGACCCAGGCACATATGCCAAGCTGACTGTGAAAAACGTAGGTGCAGCCAATACTATAAGTACTCAGTGCCGCCCTCCAATGTGAAAATCCCCGAAATTGGCAGAAAAGGCAATCACTTTGCATATCGATTACAGTATGCCCCACATAAAAAACAGAAAACATTCCTCGCATTCATTCGAGGCATTACAAGCCGAGCAAAGACAAGACCGGGGCCTATTGGAAATCCACTTATAGGTAAAAGTAGCCAATGGGAGGATGCCACGTCTAAATTTACCATACAAAGCCCTCGTCTGTGGTGGAGCAGTATAATTAAAAAATGAACCGCATTGTAAATCTCCCTTGAATGTTGAATATTAATCTGCAAAGCTGTCGTAGGCAGGTGATGACAGCCGTTTTTTTGTATCGGGTTATCTCTGAATTTGGGTCCGGATGTATCAAGATATCGTTTTGCGATTTCTAAATAGCGAAATTTTGTGAATAGCTATTTAGAAATCGCAAAACGGTATGTATGTACAAAATCGCTATTTTTTAGCGATTCCTTGTCATTCTTTATTTGCGAATTCGCAATTTGCGAAATCGCAAATAAAGAATGATTTCCAATGCATTCCTATGGCCCACTAAGCCCATACGAATGATGGTGCAATAATTCTCAAATTGCGAATTCGCAATTTGCTAATCGCAATTTCAGAATTATTACAAGGGTGCAGGGGTGTCTCAAAGACACCCTGCTGCACCCCTCAAATGTACATGTGTGTGCATGTTGCACACATACATGCCCTATGGGCATGTATGTGTGCCACATACCACCCTCACGAATGCCAAATAGGGCATTATTATGAGAAATTGCAAATTACCACCAACTACAAGTTGGTGGTAAATTGCGATTTCTTAACACAAATTCGCACTTCAAAAATGTATCATACATATCATTTAAGGAATCGCAAAATTTGCAATTCCTTAAATGCTATGGCAAAATAAGGAATCGCAAATTATTGCGATTCCTTAAATTGCGATTGTATGATACATTGGAAATAATGCAAAAAGGCCGTTTGCGAATCGCAAAGGCCGAAATTCTGCGAATTTCGGCCTTTGCGATTCAAAACCGGCTTCATACATATGGCCCCTAGGTCTTTAATATTTGTTGTCTTGCTGGGGATCTGACCAAAATGTATCCACGCACAAGACATGTACAGATGATTTCACATAGGCAACCCACGCAATCTCAAGGGCGCGTGGACTAATTATGACCCCTTTTAAAACTTCACTAAAGGCACTCAATTTATCGACTACCCAAATATATATCCAATACAAGAGTGGTTTTAATTTCGCAGGGAATGAAATTGATTTTAAGGGGTAATCACGTCTTAATGGCAGCGTCAGGGTTTTCTCGGAATCTTCAATAAAGATTTGTCAATTTTATTCTCACTTTTATCTAACAATTCCAGCATCCAACGACCCCAGAGCCGAAAGCCATGGAGAGCTGTAATAACAGCCTTTGGCTATACATTTCCACAATGGGTGTTACAGAGAAAGTGGCCCAGGCGTTGGCAAATTTAAGTATTCCAACCGCCCTATGAATAAAAACAAAGATCACTTTTTATAATTTGAGAAGAGCATTTGCTTGTCTAATTCCCAAATAGTTCAGGTCACGGGCCCTACCCAAGGGAAATCCTTTGTAATAATTAACTCCTTAAATGAACTATGAGGATCCCACGTTGGCCCCCAGCGCCTTGAGAACCGTAAGGTAAGGTAAACATCAACTAGAATCAGTGATATATATGAGATCTTTTTGAATAATCACCCTGACGACCTAGAAAAATTAGAGACTCGCTGGGCGAATAAATTAAATAACCCTAATGTCGATATAGACATGATACTACAACTATCTTCCAACGTCATACTTGCTAGCAACCTAAAAGCTCAGATTTATAAAACAATATGCAACCTTTATTACACACCATCTAAGCTATTTACTTGGGGTAAGATTGATCATGATAAATGTCCTAGATGTGCACTCAGCCCTGCAAACTTGATACACATGTTCAGTGACTGCCCCAAATTAGATCCAATCAAGGAAAGTATCATAAAGTTCTGGACTGAGATATTTGGCCACGAAATTAGAACCTCATCAACTCTGTTCCTGCTTGGCTATGATAGCTCTTTAGAATTTAATAATCCAGAAACCTATACAACGTATATATGCACTGCCATATATAGAATCATCTTAGCAACTTGTTGGAAGGATTCTGAGGCCCCAGCATTTCAGGGATGGCTTAATAGATTATTAGCTATATATAAACAAGAAGCGGCCATCTATAAAGCTAGAGGGAAAAAATCTAGAATATATGGAGAACTGGTTTGGACCCCAGTGGCTAGATGGTATGAGCGACAGAAGGACTAAATTAAAATATATTTAGGCAAACCTGCCATAGGAATTATTGTTTCTGCGAATTGAAATGTGATTTTATAACTTTTTTTTTTTTCCTTTCTTCTTCTTTTTCTTTTTCTCTTTTTATCAATAGTAAAGATACTAATTGTTAATACGATTGCTACAATTCAAGTGTATGCTTTGTTTATTCTATATTATGAAATGCCTAGAGTTTATACTTTCCAGTATTTATAACCCAATATGTGTTTAACTTTGTATCTTTCGAACATGCTCAATAAAAACTTTAAAAAAAAAAATAGAACCGTAAGGGTGAATAGTTTGCGCTTTACTAATACGGATTTAAGGAGTGAACACTATACATTTTTACTTTGCAGCATTAGTTTCTAAACCATAATTTACTTAGAACCCAGACATTGTTTTGAAACAATTTTTAAGACCCACTGCTTCTTTTCGATAGTAAGTATGTGTCCTTCACAACGCATAGAACTGGGACCTTTTGGCCTTAAATACACGGGGAGTTTTTGTGACAATTTAATAGAAAATCAAAACATCCCTTCATTAAAAAAAATTGGAGCCATGACACAACTCCTCTATTGATTTTTCTCCACCTTGTTGGATCACTTTCAGGCCCTACCGAACTCGTGCAAAATTTTAAATTATTATGGGGAGTAAGTTTAAAGGTGCTCCTTGTTTTGCAAGCACCTCCCACAGCTTTGATGTCAGGACAAGACCAAAGGTAGCCGGTAGGTCCACAAAAGGCACACTTAGGTGGCAATCTCTAATAGCTCTCATCTTCCACTTGATTAACAGAAAGCAAAAGACCTGGAAACAGTGCTGGCCTTTGATTGAAATCCTGCCTGCAAGTGGGAGAGAATCTGATTCTTTTCAATCCATAACAATAATTTATCAAGTGTCTGTTCACTGGCTATCTTTTGCTTATTATCACTCAAGCTTATAGTGCGATAGTTTCCTGGAAGGCCACATATGCCTATTATGTGCATATTGGGATTTTTTCTATGCCTCTCCATGATTCTGCAAAAGTTCAATCTTTCCCTGTCGCTACTAGGTAAATAGTTAATGTCATGGGTTCCCGAGCAGAACAGGAGCCTCGCCAGGTTTTTGGGCTTTAATGAAAAATGATTCGGAGAGGTGCAATCTGCTTTTAACACCATCGGTGCGCATGACGATCTCAGCTCGCCATGAGGCACGGTGGCGCTGTGCTCATGACGAGCTCAGCTCGTCATGACCCACGCGGCACTCACACGCGGGGATAATTCCCCCGCTGTGCTAAGCGTTCTATTAAAACGGGCGTCGTCATGACGAGCTCAGCTCGTCATGAGCACAGCGTCACCGTGCAGCGTGACGAGCCGAGCTCGTCACAAGCACCGTGGCGTTGTGCGCGCCACTCCTCCCACCAGCGACGTGGGGTAATTAGCCCCCCAGCGAAGGGGTTAACAGCTCTAATTCATAAAAACACTAAGTAAAATTTTGTAAGTCTCATATAATTCAGAAAAGCCAGACTCCCACTCATGAGGCTGAATATATACTTGGCTTTGTCAGTTCATTTCGTCCTCCATGAATTACAATGGGTTAAAACGTCCAGGAATCATGTATCTTGATAGATTCTAGGCGATCATCTCAGATTTTATTTTCCCAGTTTCTTTTACAAGATTTGAGGATTGATTTGAAATCAGCCCTAGCTTCAAATATGTTGTTTATTTCACCGTCCTTGATTGCAATATTTAGGGAATTTTTAACAGTCCTAAAATTGACATTAAAATATCAACATGTTTTATAAGTCTGGTGACAAGATTTAGATTTTCTAAAAAAAATAGTTCTCTAGATGGTCAAAAGGAATTACATGTGCATCAGATATCCAGGAATTGGAGGCACATGCCACATGTTCGATTACATAAATCAAAAACTGGAATCAAAGATTTTGATATTTCAGATGTATCTTTAGGCGAGGAAGCTATATTAGACCGTCTAATATTCGTATGATTGTTAGAAATGGCAATCATTTTGCCTCCATCACTAGCAAAGTTTGCTTGCTCCATGAATAGATCCCCCTTTAAAGTTAGTGTTAGGCCTAGGCAGAGCTTGCGGAGTTTCACTCCGTGGAATTCCGCAGAGTCGCAGAAAAAGTCTGCAAAATTCAGCAGAGTTCCGTGAGCAGGCGGAGTATTGTTCGGCCACCCCTAATGAAGTCCCCTTGGATGCTGAGAGTAATTGGGGGCCAAGAACCCCTATTGTTGCTACAAGTAAGACCCCACAGCGGGATTACTGAGACATCGTTGGAGGCTCAGCCCCCTTTCTCAACCACTCTGCAAAGGGGCCTCCTGTACACTACTGGTTGGGGGATAAAGTCCCCTTGGCGTCTGAGGGTCGTTGGGGTCCTAGAAACCCTATTGTTGCGACAAGTAAGTCCCCCACAGCAGGATTGCTGAGACCTCTTTAGAGGCCCGCCCCCTATCTCAACCACTCTGCAAAGAGGCCTCCTGGTGCACTAAGGGTTGGGGGATGAAGTCCTCTTGGATGCTGAGAGTCTTTGGGGACCACGAATCCCTGTTGTTGCCACAAGTAATTCCCCCACAGTGGGATTTCTGAGACCTCATTAGAGGCCCTGCCCCTATTCTCAATCACTCTGCAAAGGGTTCCTCCTGGTGCACTACTGGTTGGGGGATGACGTTCCCTTGGCTGTGGAGGGTCGTTGGGGGCGAGGAGCCCGTATTGTTGCCACATGTAAGTCCCCCACAGTGGGATTGCTGAGACCTCTTCAGAGGCCTCCTTCCTTGATCAACAACTCTGCAAATGGGCCTCCTGGCACAATATTGTTTGGGGGATGAAGTCCCCTTGGCTGCTGAGGGTAGTGGGGGCCAATAACCCCTATTGTTTCCACAAGTCCCAATCACAGGAGTGCTGAGACCTCTTCAGAGGCCCCGCCCCCTTCCTCAACAACACTGCAAAGGGGTCATCTGACACAATACTGTTTGGGGGAAAAAGTCCCCTTGGCTGCTGAGGGTCGCTGGAGGCCAAGAACCCCTATTGTTGCCACAAGTAAGTCCTCCACAGTACGATTGCCGAGACCTCTTCGGAGGCCCCGCCCCCCTTCTTAACCACTCTGCAAAGGGGCCTCCTGGTGCACTACTGGTTGGGGATGAAGTCCCCTTGGCTGCTGAGACTCGTTGGGGGCCTAGAATCCCTGTTGTTGCCACAAGAAATTCCCCCACAGTGGGATTTCTGAGACCGCATCAGAGGCCCTGCCCCTATTCTCAATCACTCTGCAAAGGGGCCTCCTGGCGCACTACTGGTTGGGGAATGAAGTCCCCTTGGCTGTTGCGGGGCATTGGGGCCCAAAAGCTCATATTGTTGCTACAAGTAAGTCCCCCACAGCTGGATTGCTTAGACATCATTGGAAGCCCCACCCCTTTTCTCAATCACTCTGCAAAGGGCCCCCCTGGTGCATTTCTGTTTAAGGGGTGAAGAGCCATGACCTCTATTTATGCCACAAGTATGTCCCTCACAGCGGGATTACTGACCTAGGGGTGAGCGTGCCAGTAGGCTCAGTGCCGCCGGCGGGTTGGCAGAGATTTTGCTGAACTCCATGATCCAAGCAGAGCGCACAGTGACAAAACTCCTCAAACTCCACCAGCAGAGGGGAGTTTACCGCTCATCCCTAGTTAGTATAAGGGTTTGATGAGCACTCAGAGGTGAACTTCCATACTCACCATTTTATTTTATATTCGGAGGTCAAAGATAAGATATTCAATGTTACTTTGAAGGGCTCCCCTCTTAAAGATCGGATTTGTAGAGGCATCTGAAGGAGAGCAGCCGTTACATGCTCAAATGCTGAGAAGAGAAGTCAGGGCAACAAACTGAAGGGCTTATTTAGACCAAATGGTTTTATTTGGTAAAGCTAAAGGAGGAACTCCCCAGAAATCATCTTAAAAACAATTGCATCCCCAAGGGAGTCAGACCATGCATTTTGACCACTTGCAATAATCATGCAGTGACTTATGCTGTACTATTCTAGGATATAGTTAATTGTGCTGTAATGTTCCAGGATATGGTAACTTATGCTGTAATATTAATTATTATTTGTCCAGGAATAATCCAGGATATGGTGATTTGTGCAGTCATGTTCCAGGATATGGTGATTTGTGCTGTAATGTTCAAGGCTGTAGTTATTTGTGCAGGAATATTCCAGGATATGGTGATTTGTGCTGTAATATTCCAGGATATTGACAAGAGTATTTAAAATAATATATTCCTTATTTGTGGGAATGCCCCTATTATAGATGTTTATTAAAACAATAGTGTTTCCAGAAGGGAGGTTAATAATCCAACCTAGGATATCATCTGAATTTTGTATTAACTCCATCCATGGTCATGACGAGCTCAGCTCTTCATGAGCCACGGTGTTCCGGTGATCATGACGAGCTCAGCTCGTCATGAGCCGTGGAACGCTCACACGTGGGGATAATTTCCCTGCTGTGCTGCACGTTCCAAGGGAAAGGGTGTGGTCATGACGAGCTCAGATCGTTGTTTTCCTTTTTCTGTGTCCCAGTGTGTTATCAAACCTACTAGCAAAATACCCAAGTCTGTTATCACACTCAGATGTTGCATGCTCATGGTGTGAGCCAGGCCTCTGTTCAATAGAATTAACCCTGGGTGCATCTAAGCATTCTGTGAGGATAGGAAAGCCTGCACGAGTAGTGCTTTATTTGAAGGGCCTTAGGACACATTAAATCAGGGTGAGATATTGTGAAGAAAAAATGATCTTCTTAAGAAAAGTCAAGAGACAGAGATATAGAAGATAATTTTTTCTTCACAATATCTCACCTTGATTTTAATGTGTCCTAAGGCCCTTTAAATAAAGCACTACTCGATTGGGCACTTTAGAGACATTTTTAACTAAGACACTTCTTCACACTGACACCTTCAAAAAAAGCCCGCTCCACTGTACTCAGGTGTTGTAGCACAGCTAGGTTGCATTCGGAAACCCAGCTGGGAACCCTATGATGAAGCATGCCACTAACTAGTTAGCAGGTGAGGGATCCTTTAATAACCTTAATGGTTTCCTGCACTCCAGTATTTATTAGCACGTAGGACATTCTTCAGAGATAAACCTGCGTGTCCGTCCAAGTTGTTATATTCATTCATTGTGTGGGGAAGAGGACGCACTCCCTTTCTTCCTTGCTCTCTCCTTTGTTCTTAGCATATCAATTCTAATGACCACATTTCATAAATGAGGTGATATCTTATGGATTTCCATCTCAAAAACGGACACTGGTAAAACAAATGAACCCTCACTTCTTTATGTTCACTGTTTGAACAGAAATCCATTGTGAATAACAATCCAAGACACCTTCAAAGAATAACATATATGCCCAAACTGACTTTCCATATCACAGTCATTCTCCAAATATCGTCTTATACTACATAGGTCAACATGTACGTGATCCAGACTTACCTCACCAATTTCCCACAATCCTAATGGTATTAGTAACATACAATCTGTTATGCCATCAAATTCATAAGATAGATATCTAAAATAATAAATTGGTATGATAAATGTGCATCATAATACAAAAAATCAATATGTTAATAATTACCATGATACACCATTAAAATATCCAACCAATTCTGATAACCCGAAGTGACTAGTGTACAATAATGCAACGTATTATAATTTATCCAATTCCAAATTTGAAATAAATACAAACTTACAGTCAATATTTTCCTCTCACCTCCTGCATGTTCTTTAAGTTCTTTCCAGTCTCGATGATATTCATAACCCCTTGTTAAGAGAATCTAAGAAATTATACATCTCCATAAAAATCATGAATATTTCTCATAATAAAGTTATCCTAACTCTAAAAACAAATACATTGGAATTCTCAATCATTAAAAATACTGTTCTTACCTAATGATAAAATAAGGTAAGAACAAATTCACAATACGACCATGCCAAATAAAACCAGCCATCATTTGTTCCAACTGTTTATACCTAGTTTGAGTTGCCCGCCAAACTCTAATCATGTGGTCCGACCTTGGAAGGAGTTGACAGATCACTTCCGGTTGTCCTATCCTATGTTGAACTGTGCTGACAAAACAGACTTTTAAGTCAAGAAACGCCTACCAAGTCAATAAGAAAAGCCTAATAATTATTCCTTCACTGTTAAAAAAGTATGTGTTGGAGCTCAAAAAATAAAACAAATACAAAATCATAACAAATAATAGAAAATATAATACTCCAAGTACCCAAGATTTGATTTCATCACTTGACAGTCCACAACTCTGGTTACATTCCCTTGTGCTATTGGGAAAATAATAAATAAGACAAGTATCCCTCATCTTTAATATTATCCAAATTCATTAAACCATATTGTTTTCAAACCTCAAAGTTTAGTCTAACTATCACACCATTGTAAATCTCCTAATTTAACCTTGATTTAAATAGCCCACCCAAACATCACAAAAAACTCGGTTCATCCTAGGAAAAAGTAATGAAACAGCTTTAGGTTATCTGTCCGATCTTCAGATTACTTTAACCAAAAGAGATTTCTAATGCTCAACAACTACTGATCAATAAAAACTCCAAAATCAAAAACCTAATCAAAAGAGTCACAAATTATCAATTAATCTCCTGTGATTTATTGAAGATTATGGGGTGCCTTGTTTGTTGTTGCCTTCGGATGCCTTGAGGTTATCAGTGATTGCTGGGGCTGGGAGACGACATCCTCCTGCTGCCCCGGTCATACTGACTCTTTCCTGGCACTGGATCACCATATATTGTGCTGGGGGACGAGTGCTGGTCATTCCCGGGCATGGCCCAGGCAAAGACCGGGCCAAAAGCCGGCTCGTCTTTGCCCGGCCGCGGCCAGACGAGGCTGGGCCTGCCCTCTTTCACCTGCTTTTCATCACCTACGGTTGTTTACCCGGTGTGTGACCTGTTCTATGCCTACAATGGGAAAGCGAAAAGGAGCAAGGAGGATATCTGGATTACCAGTTGGCCAAACTACTACCATCGATAGTATGCTGGAGCGGGCAATGGGGATTGTGGCAAAGTAAATTAATTTAACCGAAAGGAGGTTATCTCTGGAGTGTGGTCTTAATCAAGGATCTTGATTGCTGATATGACCCTGTTTGAGGCCACTCCCGTACCCTACAGTGTTCCCGCCTATATGGACGGATCACTCGGCAGTTAAATTTTCCATCTTAGTTAGGAACCATAAAAATTTCTCTCCTACCATACCCCCTCAGATTAAAGGTCGCGACTGGAAAAACATTGATCCTACTATCTTAAATAATATCCTTGAATCTGCGAAACCTGAAGACATAGCCGATCCACATGAAGCATCTAATAATTATGGATACTGGCTGAATAATGCCTTGGACAGAGTAGCACCTAATAAAAAGATGCAGCCTAATCGCACTAAACTATCTGCACCTTGGTTCTCGGAACCACTAAGGCTTGAGAGACAACGATGCCGAAATCTAGAAAGGCGCTGGCGTAGGAACTACGATAACAATGACAGAGACATATATAAGAAAGCTCTGTTGAGCTCATAATTACAGAAAAATGTAATTTTTATAGCACACAAATAGAATCAGCTCAAAATTCGAGCAAACAGCTATATCAGGTGGTCAAAAAATTTGCTAATCCACCGGCCCCCGCCTATATAGAGCCATCTCAAATTTTCTGTATTGAGGTTGCGGAATTTTTCAAAGCAAAGGTCAAAGACATTTTTAATAATTTTACCAAAAGAACTTCTACCGATTCAGTTTGTTTGGAGATCCCTCTTATATCACCAAAGCCAACCTTGGAGGTCTTCTCCCCACTATCCCAGCTGTCCATGAAAGAGCTTATGAATACTGTTAAGTCAAGATCACCTATGGACCCATGTCCTCCACTTATTCTTAAACCAGTATCCAATCTGATAGCCCCGGTGCTCACTAACATCTGCAATGCCATGTTTCGGACAGGTGACTACCCTTCAATCTGGAAAATAGCCACTGTAAAACCTCTTTTGAAAAAACCAACACTAACCCCGTTAGAGCCCAAGAGCTATCGCCCTATTGCCTCGCTCCCCTATCCATCAAAATTTTTTGAAAAGGCAATGAACCTACAACTGTCGAGCTATATTGACCAAAATGAGCTGCTGGATGATACCCAGTTTGGGTTCAGAAAGGGCCACTGGACCGAGACCGCTCTGATAAAGGCAGCAGAGGAGGTCAGGATAATCATGGACCAGGGTGGTGCAGCGGTCTTAATACTCTTGGATTTGTCTGCAGCTTTCGACACGGTCGATCATAACATCTTGATCGACCGTGTCGCTGCAATTGGCATTCAGGGCAAAGCCAAGGCACTCCTGGCATCCTTTTTAGCTGACAGAGAGCAGTCTGTGAAAATGGGGAGTTACTTCTCTCCTGATTTCACCTTGCCTTGTGGAGTTCCTCAGGGCTCCTCTCTAAGTCCGACACTTTTTAACATCTATGTGTCGGACTTGGCGAGGGAGATCAAGTCATTTGGTATTGGATTAACCTCATATGCCGATGACACCCAGCTAGTCCTGGCGATCCACAAAAATGGAGCAGCAGTGGCCGCTAACTTCCAGGAGGGCATGAGAGCCATCAGTACCTGGATGGATCAGAATTGTTTAAAGCTAAATTCTGACAAGACGGAGGTTATGGTATTTGGTGAGCTGACCCCGTCTTGGTCCCCAGTCTGGTGGCCTTCGGAGCTAGGAGCCCCACCCCTACCTGTATCAAAAGTCAGAAATCTGGGAGTTCTATCTGACAACAGGTTAGCTTTTGTTAGCCACGCTAATGCAGTGGTCTCAGCTTCCTTCTTTACCCTAAGAATGGTAAAGAAACTACTCCCTTTTCTTCCCCCAAACACAGGCAAAACCTTAATGTCCACTTTGGTATTATCTAAGGTGGACTATTGCAACGGCCTATTGTTGAACGCGCAGGAGCAAGTTTTGAACAAATTAGAGCTTGTTCAAAACGCTGCTGCAAGGATTCTAACCGGCACACCTAAATATTCATCCATCTCTTCCATCATTCGTCAACTATATTGGTTGCCGGTTAGAAGCCGCACAAAGTTTAAGGCCTTGTGCATTATATATAAGGCATTGAACAATACTGGACCAGATTTTTTTTTTTAAATCTATCAGTGTCTACAAACCTAATCGTTCTTTACGCTCATCTGCATCCCAACTGCTCCAAATTCCACGTACAAAGATAGCAACATGGGGAGAGAAACGCTCTGTGGTTGCTGCTTCGAAATTATGGAACCTGCTTCCTCCCCATATCAAATCTAGTCCATCTCTACTAATATTCCGAAAACACCTTAAAACCTGGCTTTTTAATCAGTACATTTTAAATAGGAATCCCTTCAATCTGTGAACTCCAGCGCCCAGACACCGGAAGGTATTTGTGCGCTATAGAAATTTTATAAACAAATAAAATAAATAAATAAATTATGTTTGACCAACGACTTGCTGCAACAGGAGATTCCTCCTATTTCAGTGATAGCAGCATCAAGTGAAGTTGACAACTGTTTACCCTCCCTAAAGTCTGACACTCAAGCTCCATAAGTACTCTGCCAATGTGTTCTAGTTCTCGCTGGTGTTCCTCCCCTTAAGGAGACCCAATAAGAACTATGGCCAGAGCTGCATAATAAATGTTTTGATTGGCTAGAGAAGCATAAGTGCCTTAAAAGCGCACATTTCAATGACATTCTGATGGCCAGAAGGGTAGGCTGGGTTGGTCATTCTAGGAAGCCCATTGCTGGAGATTGTATTAGTATACATTTTCGTAGCTCAGTTAAAGTAAGGTACCTGCTGGGTATGAAGGGGGCTATCAATTTTAACCCTTGGCGTAGTGTGCATAGCGGGGCTATGCGGAGTGCCACGGAGTTGGCAACAAACTACGTGGAACTCCACGTAGCTCTGCTACGCCGCCCGACTCCACCCCCTATTTAAAAAACACCTTAACAGTAAATTAAAACAATTTAAAAAACACTTACCTCTAACCGCGTCATCCACAAGCTGCCCTCCTCCTCTTTCTTGACATTGGGTTACAGTTTAAGAAGACTGTGCATGCGTTGTAACTGGTATTGGTGGAGCCAGGCTTCAGATTCGAGCTTTCAGTGGCTCGCCCGCCTCCAATGTCTGCTGGGCAGAACCAGAGACAGAACTGAGAGGCTCGGGAGAGGGGACAGATAAAGAGTAGAGCATGGAAGTGAGAGTTGCATATAGGAGACCTTATAAGAAGCAAGTAAAACTAAAAGTAGACGGAAGAGAGAGGGAGATGTAAGAGAGGCAGGACCGGCAAGAGAAGAGAAGCTACTGGGAGGGGAGACGAGAGGTGGATGGAAGAGGGACAGGACCAGCATGAGAAGGAAAGAGCTCGGCAGAGAGAGGCCAGGGGAAGACTTTAGACTCTCATCCGAGACACAGCCTCGTCCGTGGTGAGATCTCCTTGGTACAGGAGCACAAGGCCTCCTTCTTGCAGAAGAGTGGATTGATCATCACTTTGCAAAAAGACTGCGGCAAAGAAGGCCAGGCTCTGATATTGTACTCGAGACTGCGGTATCACTGCACTGATGCACGATAGTGAAGCCTGGTAAGTCAAAGGCTTCCAAATGACAGTCACACGTGCAGGGCCGGCATGAGGGTGCTACGACCAGTGCAGCCGCATCGAGCACTGACTTTGGTGGGAGGGGGGGGGGGGCTGTGCTTACAAATAGCTTTTGGGTTAAAAGCATGGCCAGGAAGTTTTCAGACAACTATACAAATATCAGGATAACTCTGGTGAATAATGTTCCTACTAGTGAGGGATCAGGATTTTGTCTAGGGGCAGTTTTGGCTCATTGTAGCATGAGGGTTCATGCGCCTGCAGCTAACAACGTGTACCATGCAGATCACAGAACCGAGTGTGAGTGAACAATGAGCATCAAATGAATGTATGTCAGAGAGGCCATGGAGCAGTGAGGGGCACAGCTGGAGAGTGGGAGTGAAGGAATTCATGGAGAAGGAGGTCATGGGGGCAAAAAAAGACTGCCGCACTGGGCGCACTAGCCGTAAAGCTGGCGCTGCACATGTTACTGCACGCGCTGGACACCGTCACGCAACAATATTAAGGTCTAGGGGGCTGACAAACAGCAACAGTAGGCATCGGCATGTCCCCATGAATGATAAATGACAAAAACAGATCTAGCCACCCAGAGCCTTCTCTGCCGGGAGATTTGAACAGCCAGTCACATATACTGTACAACCAAAGACTGTTGCCAGAGAGGGTCCTGCAGCTGCGGACACTGATGACGGACTTAGCCACCTAGTGCTGCTGCAACAGGGTGCACTCATGCAGTGCTAGAAGCAAAGACTGACTCTAGTGTTTGATGAAGTGTTAACTTGGAGCGGATCAGAAGAAGCTGAAACAAAAAGGACAAAGATGAAACCTGACTTTTGAGCCCTGAGGAAGGACTTTTAGAAAAACCCCACTTCCTTAAAGGCTGGCCAAAGATGCAGAAGAAAGAGGTGTGCGGAGCAACAATCAGACTGTGGGCCTCCCTGAATGAGCCGATATCTCAAGCTCTGAGATGCTTCGGAAGAGTGAGGGAGCACAACAGTGCAACTAATGTTCTTGTTGATATAATGAATTCAGGTGGTTCTGAAAGTATTTATTTTCTTAATGCAGCACAGCAACCATAGCACGACTCACCAGCAAGAAGGACCAGCATAACGGAACTCTTCTACCTGGCTGCAGCCAAAGGGCTCCAGATGGAATAAGAATTCACATTTACACATTGTAAAATGCACACTGAGGTAATGAAACAGTGAAGAGAGATACAATTAGCAAGCATTGTAATGTACAAAGTATAACATATCTCCCTTTTTTTTAAACAAACAAACCAAAAAATAAAACTATAAGATTATCTGACGAAATCAGACAGTCTTCTAGGAAATCGTCTACTACGATCTGAATCTTTAACCCTGGAAGCAACAGTGTTTTCAGAACTATAATGTGCTTCATAGTGTGAGCTTGAAATACATTCTTGATCGAATCTATGACCAGAATCACCAATTCTAATCAAGGAATACTCTGGTGAATCATTATCAACATTTACAACATTTGATCCAAAAGGACCTTTGGCAACACGCTTAACATTCACAACTTTCCATCACGTGTGATGACACGATTATCAAAAACTTCCCCAATCTTCCTGGCCTTACTAAATCTTTCTGAGCATTTACTAGTGAAACCTGGTTTCCTAATTTTAACCCAATCACCAGCTTTGAGATCATGGGATTTTGTCTTCCACTTGTTGTCATACCAAATTTTAGTTTTGACGTGTTTGGATTCCACCTTTTGTGCAGCATCATTTATCTTTTTATCAGAAAAATCATTTATCATACACATATCTTTCAACCACCAAGAGCAAACCTTGGAAGCAGGATCTCATCCTTTTAAAGGCGAAAAGGACTAATCTCAGTAATGGTATGTGCCGTGATATGATATAACCACAAGCTTTCTCTTATTAATTTTTCCCAATCACCTCCAAACTTGATGACATCAGAAACATAACCCTTTAAAACTCTATTAAAGCACTCAACAAGACCATTCTCATGTGGTTCATATGAAGAGGTTGTCATATGTTTAATATTATGGCATTTAACCCCTTCAGCGGGGCGCAAATTTTCACGCTGTGCTGAAGGTTCTATTGAGCGGGCGGGGCCATGACTTAACGGTTCCATCATAAGCACAGCCCAACCGGCGCTCATGACGGAACCGCTCCGTCATGAGCACTGATGTGGTTAAGAACATTTTCCATCCCTAAAGAAGTAAGCTGCACCCCATTATCTGGACTAAGAAGTGCAGGACAACCCTCTTTGGCAAAAACGTCTTTAAAAAATTCCATAACAATGTTAGTAGTAGAATGTGACACAAATTTCACTTCTGGCCACCTAGAATGGTAATCCACAAGCACCAATGCATATTGTGACTCATGTGGTCAACACAGGAAGGGACCAGAAATGTCAAAAGCCATTTTTTTCCACGGTTCATCAGCCCACTTAGAAATTTTTAAAGGAGGTACATTTAGTTTCAACAGTCCTACCAAGTCCTGAGTTGAACAGACACATAGGATCCTGATATCACCATTTCCACCCGGAGGTCCCCTCACAGCTAGAATTGCTAAACTGTTAAACTTCGGCAACAGAGACATCATCTTATGAAAATGTGTGAGGCCTCAGCCTTCCACCCAACATCCAAGGGTCCCCCAACTCACTACCAGCAGTGCCGGAAGGGAGTGAGTGCAAGGCCTGACTGGTCCCATGAATCTCCACGGCAGAGCAGCGTCGGGGAGGAGAACAGCTCATCTGCGCCTCGTCCTCCCAACTCCCTCCCGGCCTCTCAGTGATGCTGGCTGTCACTTTCTTTATAATGCAGGCACAACATTTTGAAACAAAAATGTGTATTTTGAATTGTGTAATTTATTAAACACACTAGATTACTTCACAGCACTGAGTGCCTTCAATGGATTCAATAGTCAACAACAGCCCTTCCAATATGATGATTTTATCCAGGAGCGGCCCGTGAAGGTGAGAGCGGTGGGAGGGAGATGGCAGACGACAATGAGGAAAATTGAATTTTAAAAAAAGAAAAACACTTACCTTGCGCTTGCTTCATCGCCGACCCACACTTGCCTAACTCTGGGCTTGGCGGGACGGGACGGGACGGGGGGGGGGCTGCTATACAGGGGGCCACAAGCATTAGGAGGGCGAGCCACCCAGACTCCCGAAACCACAACCACCCGCGGGTCTCCAGTAACGGGAGTTCTATCTACCCGAGCACGAGTCTGTTTGAGCACTGATTCCCAAGAACCCCTGCACTCCTGTGCATCCTAAGCAGGAGGTGACAGTAAAGGTATCACACGATACTGGAAATACTGGGTAACTTACCTGTTGTTCTCTTTGTCCCGAGGATACCGGCGGGAGGTCTGCTGACTGTGGACCTGGGGAAGGAACAGAAGAGGGCCATTATTCTCCAGAGGCTAATCATTTGAATCTGTAGTACAGCACATGACAATACATTGAGTGAATTAAAAGCACGCCTCGCCTCACGACCCCAAAATTTGGAATTCCATCCCCCCGCACATCAGAACCATACCTTCCTTTGTGGAATTCAAAAGTCAACCTCAAATCCCTGTAACCCGGGACAGACAGCAACCACAGAGCTATGCTCCAATCCTACGATCCCGAAGAATCTTGTAGCCAAAGAGGCTTTGCATTACAATTACGCCTCTCTTTACTCTGTCACTCGTTGATTGCTATATCCTATGTCATGTATCTGTTGATTATATGCTATGCTCCTACTGTAAATTGCTCTGATACCCTTGTGTCTTGACAGCGCTATAGAAAACTTCTTAATAAAAAAAAAAAAAACTCTGAATCTATTCCACGTGCCCGGTGAGTGGTAGGTGGACGACAAGTGGAGGAGAATGCGGGCATGAGGCCATCCGACCAAAGATGGAGGACATTATACATCAACTCAGGGAGGGCTAAAGCAAGACGAAATGAACCCACCCGAACCATATGACTCAAGACATCCGACCGCACTGTGTTGGAACCATGACGTGGCTGGGATAGAACTAGGAAGTGGACATGCCATGCCAGGGGCTATGGTTCCTCTGCAAAATTGCGTATCAGGCAAAAAGAGATTATGGATCAAATCTATTTAGAAAATACCCTTGTAGCACTCCCGTACCATACATAAAAGTGGTTACGGCAACATGCCCGACGAACCCTGGAACTAGTTGTAGAGACGGCCACAACATTTGCTCGTGCTCAGCCCATGGGCCCAATCAGACTTTGAGAAACCGAACAAACACATAACACCAACGGGACATAAGTTTGAGAAAAAGCCCAACAAAGTAACACCAGAGCCACCAAGAATCGAGTTGGGGCGACTAGACCCATTGTAAATCCTGGCCCTCGGTGTTACAAGGGTGGGGGGCGAGGCCGGACCACCCAGTTCTGTAAAAAGAAGACGGAAGGGAGAAGAAGAGCAAGGCTCTGTCCCTCACTCTGTCCTGTATGCTCATGAGATAGGACCTGTGCATTATGGGAGTTTGCTACTTAATGGTAAATATGTAACTGCCCTGTCAGATTCTGGAGGCAGAAGAGCAAAGGGGTATCAGCTCTGTCCCTCACTCAGTCCTATATGCTCAGGAGATGGGACCTGTGCATTATGGGAGTTTGTTACTTATTGGTAATCATGTAACTGCCCTGCCAGACTCTGGTGGCAGAGAGTCAGTGATAAAGAACAAATTGTTCTCTCCCTCTCAAATAAGACCAACAAATATGTGGCGCTATGTTCTGTGCACGGGGATACCAAACCTACCCAGTAGCCCGAGGTACTCTCACCAGCGCACCGGGCTGGCAAGTAGAGTTGAAGTTGGAGTACCCCCTTTCCTTCCTGAGAAGATTATTCTTGAAACAGATAACCCCTATTCCCTTGATTTGTTATTAAGTGACCTCACACACTCGAGCAACCCACACCGGGAAGGACCTGTGGTAGAAGCCCCTGTGCAGGATGCTCTTCTTACCCCTGAACCATGGCATTGGCCCAGCTGAATGATAAAACATTACAGAATACAATGCACAGTGCCTCTGACTGCCCTAGCGCTGTCTAACAAAGGGATGTTATACAGAAGGGACCGCTCTATCGTATTGGCAAAGTAAACACGAACCCTCAGCTTTTGGTGCCTCTCGAGTTCAGAGACCAAGTCTTATTTTTTGCACACTCCCACCTTATGGTTGTGCACTGTGAAATGGAAAACACCAGCCAAGCTGTCCTACAACACTTCTTTTGGCCAGATATAAACGCGCAAACCGAGCAATACCATCAGGAATGAGCGTATGCCAGAGGAAAAATCCCTATCAACCACCCAGAACACCTTTACAGCCCATACCTATCATAGGGAAGCCCTTTGATAGAATAGAAATCGAACTCATTGGACCCTTACCACGCTCTACCAAAGGCTAGCAATACGTGTTGGTCATAGGCAACTATGCTACGTGGTATCCAGAAGCCATACCATTAAGGGTTACCTCCACCACTCTGTCGTGTAGTTCCTATAAAACTATACTGATCTGCGAGTTTGGACAGCATACACTGTAGGATTGGTATTAGACTGATTCTGAACACCGCCACCGGGTATGTTGGCCTTTTTGTATCGGCTAGCTCACAGTGCCACTAGAATCCCCTCTTACCAAGGAGAGATTAGTTCTTGGCAACTATCGAACATGACAACCCTGATCCCTCAGGACCGTGGAAAGATTATACTACTTTTTGCTCAGTCACTTGTGCTTACTTAGTCTCAGAGAGATAAACAGTATAAACAGGCTGGGTGTTTTCAATACGTATTTATTGAACAGTTGTTATTCTGGTATAGAAAAGATGAGTTGAAACAACCGTTAGACATTAAAAGATGTGGATGATTAGCAGTACTATAAAGGTATACGGATGCTAAAGCTCTTCCATCTTGCAGTAATCATGAATATACACAAGTATATAAAACACATGATAAAAGTGCGTACTCCTACAATGCCTCCCTAACTAGATGTACCTAGCATGTGTGTAACTGTTAGGCCAAGAATCCCTCTAGGATAAAGTCAATCGTGTGAGAAGTTGGCCTGGCATATGCTGTCCACTAGTTATAATGGGCACCTCGCACCAGTCCAAACGACCCTTATTGATGATAGGTTGAAGACAACCTTTATTGAAAGCTATCCTAATGGTAGCTATGGAGAGCAGCCTTCATGCTAAGTCTTGAAGGAGTGAAAAGGAGCTTGGTTTACAAGATTATAACCTCTTGAATGACCAAATAAAAGGGGAACCACACAAGGTATATATATAAAATATATGTATTTATTACTAAACACTCGCTACAGATTAGAGAACAAGACACACAATATCAACACGATAGAACTTCAGTAAATAGCATAATATGCAATGGGCCCCAGGGGGAGACCAAACCATATAATAATAAAGTGGTATAAGAACCACGACTTGACTAGAAACAGTGCAGAGAACCTGTAGAGTCGCCGGGACCCCAAGGAACCACCCACGATAGTGACACAGGGGACCCACGGGGGAAGTGTGCAGTGTGAGAACACAGCCGCGAACTCCGTTAGCTTCTATGGGGAAAGTCGCAGTTGGAAATTTGTAGATTAAGGTGAAGCTTGACTCTGCAGCCACGAGGACCAGGAGCGTCGATGATGACCAGGAGCTGGATTTGAGCTGTCCCACAAAGGATGTTGAGTGCTGCAGCATTGGTGCTTGGATTGAACACAACAAGCCTTGGCAACAGCAATCCACGCAGGAAGAGAAATTATTATTCGGTGCAGACCAGCAAGGTCCTGGCGACTCCCCAAGTGGTGGAGAGTTAAGGCACGTCTGGAGCAACAAGGTAAGCCCATTGAAAGTTAGAGATGCCCTCACAAAGACCCGCCAGTCGACGGACCGGGGATCGTGAAGGGACCTCAAGAGGAATCACACAATACCAGCCCATGGGACACTCGGTGAGTGCAGGCCAGTTATCTTCAATGGAAACGCTGCTCGGGGCTTGGACTACAAGTAGCCTAAAGCACAGCCTCAAGGATCGCCAAGAAGCATATGCACTTGCAAATGTGCACGGTTCCACAGTCCCCACGAGGGTTACGGGTCTCAGCTTTGCTGGGAGCTCAGGTTGACCTCTGGAAAGTCTGGAAACCCACCTCCTGTGTTGCAAATTCTTCAGAATCTGGAGGGAACTTCGGAGATGCAAACCGGTCAGGTGTCTTAGGTGCCTGACAAGCAGGGGAGTAACTCCTTTACTCCAAGGGAGATTCTTCAGTTATCTAGCGCCTTGTAGATTGTCAAAGTTCCAGGATTATGTATCAGAGTTTCATCCAGGTAAATCTAAAGTCCTGTAGTCAGGGGTTCCTACTTTATACCCAAGGAAGGGGTGGGACAAACTCTGGGGACCCACCTATGGGAGGGTCAGGATAGAGGGGTGGTTACACCCATATCCTTTGTCCAGTTTTGCCCCAGAGCAGGGGCTGGTAGCCCTTGCGACCGGTTTGAGCTGGACTATGCGCAGGGACACCAAATGTGCCCCCAGTGCAGACAACAAAGCACTCTTGGAGTGCACCCCCTTGCCCCAATACACTAAAGCCTGTCTGGGAGGTGGTTACACCTCCCTGTGACAGGAAACCTATTATCCAGCCTCCCCTGCCGAAGTTTTGTCGAGCAGCAGGAGGCCAGACTTGTGTCTGTGGCTGCAGCATCCATTTTGTGATGCCAGGGTTCTGTGAAGCTGGTACCGGGTGTACCGGTGTAGTCACATTTCTCCCTCTAGGAGGGTGGAATCATACCTCCACCGCCAGGACTGGCGGAGAGGTATGATTCCAAGGTGATTGACACCAAACACGACATGTTTCCTTGCAGCCATTCCAAAGTTAGCATTTACTGCGAGGTATTAATGCACTTAAGAGTATATGGTCCGACTGCATCACAGAACAACCCGGGATAATAGATTCCAAAGGTTGCAGAGGGGCCTGCACAGGCAAGGGCACCCTCTCACACAAAACCTAGCACCCTGCCTTCAGGATTGATAAGGCATGCCATAGGGGTGATTGATAGGTTTATAGGTTTAGTGATATAGAAAAAGTTACTTACCTTCGGTAACGATATATCTGTAAGTAACAGTAGTAGGTATTAGATTCCTTACCTTAGAATATCCCAAGGCGTCAGACTGGATCTGGAAACTTTTGCGTAGCAATACCCCTGCGCGTCGATAGGTGTCGTCCGCGGCTCCGCGTCCGTCGTCGGCGTCATTAGCGCCGGAATGACGTCGTCGGAGTACTTAGACGGCGCCCTCACACGCTGATGTCAGTTCTTATACACAGCTTTTCCGGGCCAGATAAGCAGAGCCATGATAAAAACCAACACTGGTGCCATTGAAACTAGGGCCCTGAAACGGGGTGACCTTAACCCTAGATATCGGTTCGCAGAACGGGGAGGATGGGTGGGGTGGTAAGGAATCTAATACTAACTACTGTTTCTTACAGATATATCGTTACCGAAGGTAAGTAACTTGTTCATCTGAAAGAAACAGGTTAGTATTAGATTCCTTACCTCAGAATAGATAACACAGCAATACCAACCCTGGTGGTGGGTCTGCGAACCAATAATCACACCAGAAAGTCCTGGAGAACGGAACGGCCAAAGAAGCCATCTCTCCGGACTTGGCTGTCAAGACAGTAGTGCTTAGCGAACGTGTGCAGCGAGGCCCACGTAGCTGCCTGACAGATGTCCTGCAAGGGGACTCCCCGGCCCAGAGCAGTAGAAGCCTCCGTGGCCCGAGTGGAATGGGGCCTCAACCCAACAGGAGGCTCCTTCTTAGCCAAGGAGTAGCATACCTTGATGCACAAAACGACCCACCGAGAGATGGTCCGTTTCTGCACCGCCCTGCCCTTCTTAGCTCCCACGTAACCAACAAAGAGTTGGTCATCCACCCGGAACTGGCGTGTGCGATCCAGATAAAATGAGAGCGCACGTTTTGGGTCCAGACGGTGGAGCCGCTCTTCCTCTTTTGAGGGATGCGGAGGCGGAAAGAAGGTGGGTAAGGTGATGGACTGCCCGATGTGGAAGGCTGTGACTACCTTGGGCAGGAAAGAGGGTCTCGTCCTTAACACAACCTTGTCCGGATGGACTGAAAGGAAAGGAGGTTTGGAAGAAAGAGCCTGGAGCTCACTCACTCTCCTGGCAGAGGTGATGGCAACCAGGAAAGCAGTCTTAAGTGTCAGAAGACGGAGAGGACAGTTGTGAAGTGGTTCGAAAGGAGCGCACATCAGATAAGTTAGTACAAGGTTCAAGTCCCACTGAGGCATCACAAAAGGAACAGGAGGGAACATGTGTGTGATGCCTTTCAAGAACCTATTTACAATGGGGGACTTGAACAAAGAAGGCTGATCAGGTAGCCTTAAGAAGGCACAAAGGGCAGAAAGGTAGCCCTTGATAGTGCCCAGAGCAGAGCCCTGCTGGGCAAGAGAGAGAAGAAAGAGGAGAACCTCAGAAAGGGGGGCATTGAGAGGATCCACAGCCTTTGCTGTGCACCATGCCACAAATCTGTTCCACCTGCAGGCGTATACCGACTTTGTGGAGGGACGCCTGGCTGCCAGAATTACAGTACAGACTTCAGGAGGCAAGTCAAATGGCCTCAACTGTCGCCGCTCAATCTCCAAGCATGGAGGTGGAGACTGGACAGGTTCGGGTGGAGGACCGTCCCCTGATGCTGCGACAGAAGGTTCTCCTGAAGAGGCAGACGAATCGGAGGATCGACTGACATACTGAGTAGCTCGGGATACCAGTACCTTCGTACCCAGTCCAGAGCCACAATGATAACTTGGGCCCGGTCGCTCTTGATTTTCTTCAGCACTCTTGGCAGAGGTGGTATAGGGGGAAAGGCGTATAACAGACCACAGCTCCACTCGCGATGAAAAGCGTAGCCGAGCGAGTGCCGCCTTGGAAATTCCAACGTGCAGAACTGTGACATTGCACGTTCTCTTCGGTGGCGAATAGATCTAACCAAGGCTCTCCCCACTGCAGAAAGAGGCCTTGCGCCACATCCGAGTTCAGACGCCCTTCGTGTTCCATCATGCACTGTCAGCTGAGTTCGTTCGCCCTGGCGTTCAGAGAACCTGCCAGGTGTTGAACCACCAGGGTCACACCCTGATGTTCCAGCCACTGCCAGAGGCGCAGAGCCTCCTGGCAGAGGGTCCACGACCCTACCCCGCCCTGTTTGTTGTAGTACCACATGGCGGTGGTGTTGTCCCTGAACACCTGCACTACACTCCCCCGGACAGAGGGGAGGAATGCCTTCAGTGCTAGACGAATCGTTGATATGGAGCCGGGACAAAAGGTTGATATGGAGCCGGGACTCCGCCAGAGACCAGAGGCCTCTGATCTCCACCTTTCCCATGTGGCCTCCCCAGCCCTGGAGGGACGGGTCCGTCACAACCAAGTGCTCCGGTTGGAGAAGGGAGAGGGATCTGCCGCTGTCCCAATCGCGGTCCGTGAGCCACCACTGCAGCTGTCTGGCAGTGCCCTCCGAGATCAGGACATGGTCAGACAGGTTGCCCTGATGCTGGCCCACTGAAACTTCAGATCCCACTGAAGAGCCCGCATCCGCCACCGGGCGTGACGCACCAGAAGGATGCAGGAGGCCATCAGCCCCAGAAGCCGCAGCGTCAACTTGACCGAGACCCGGGATAAAGGCTGAAAGATTGGAATCAGAGCCTGAATATCCCGAACCAGCTGCTCGGGAGGATAAACCCGAAACTGCGCTGAGTCGAGAACCGCTCCGATGAAGAGGAGCTTCTGAGAGGGGCACAGGTGTGACTTCGGCACATTGATGGAAAACCCCAGCTGCTGTAGGAGGTTTGCCGTCGTCTGGAGTTGGCTGACGACTGTCTGGGGCGAGCCCGCCTTCAACAACCAGTCATCGAGGTAAGGGAAGACTGAAACCCCTAACCTGCGCAGATGAGCTGCGACCACCGCCATCACCTTCGTGAACACCTGTAGGGCGCTGGTAAGGCCGAAGGGGAGCACGGTAAACTGAAAGTGCTCGTGGCCTACCGTGAACCGCAGGTAGCGCTGGTGGGCCGGCAGGACGGGGATGTGGAAATAAGCGTCCTGCAAGCTAGGGCGCTCGACCTCGGACCTGGAGGAACTGGGTTTGAGTCTCGGTAACAACGCCAAACATCCTGTGATTCTGAACAAATAACTTAATCTCCCCGTGCCTAACAAAAAATGAATGTGTGTCCTCATGTAACGTAACTGGTGCTATGTAAAGCGCTCTGATACCCGATTCAGTTCGGGTCTAGTTTGCGCTATATAAAACTCTGCAACAAGTCCAACGCTACCATCCAGTCTCCAGGGTCTAGGGCAGCTAAGACCTGAGCCAATGTCAGCATTTTGAACTTCTTCTTCCGGAGGAAGCCGTTGAAGTTCCGTAGGTCCAAGATCGGATGTAGGCCCCCTTTGCCCTTCTTGGGTACCAGAAAGTAGTGGGAATAACAACCACACCCTACTTCCGGCCCAGGAGCGCGCTTGATGGCCCCCTTGGCCAAGAGGGCCATAACTTCCTCTTGCAGAAGTTGCAAATGATCCCCCGACACGCGGTGGTATCGTGGTGGCATGGCTGGAGGGGTCGCCTCGAAGGGGATGGAGTAGCCCCTTCGGACGATTTGCAGCACCCACCTGTCCGGACTAGGAGGGCTTGGAGGCGGATACTGCAGGGGAAGGTGAGGACTGGCCTCGCCATTGTCCCCGGCCGCCGCCACAGCGGTTTCCACGGCCGCCACCGCGCTGCGTGTTAGCCTGCGATGCGTGGCTGGCAGCACGTGTGGGAGCGCCCCTTCCTTGGCCACGAAAGGAGCGAAAGGCACCCGTTTGCTGGCGTGGGGCCAAGAGGCCCAAGGACTTGGCCGTAGCCCTGGAGTCCTTAAAACGCTCAAGCGCATGGTCTGCCTTGTCACCAAAGAGGCGACGGCCATCAAACGGCATGTCCAGAAGTGTAGCTTGGACATCAGCCGAGAAGTTGGCGGACCTCAGCAAGGCTTGGCATCGAACCGCCACCGTCGTTGCCATCGCTCTCCCTAGTGAGTCCGTGGTATCCAGCCCACACCGGATGGAGTACCGTGCCGCATCTCGACCCTCCGCAATGGCTTGGGTGAGTTTTGCCCGAACCTCCACCGGACAATCTGGCAGCACGTCCGCGACCGTGTCCCACAGAGTGTGGGTGTAGCGGCCCAAGACGCATGCGGTGTTGACAGACCGCAGTCCCAAACTCAGGGAAGAGAACTCTTTCTTTCCGAATTGTTGATACCTCTTGGATTCCCGATCGGGAGGGGCCGTCAGGAATGCGGTCTGGGAATTAGAGGCCTGGATAACCAGACTCTCGGGGTGGGGTGGGTGGACAGGAAGCAAGGGTCACCCGGAGCCGGGCGGTAGCGTCTGGCCACGTTCCTATCCACAGGCTGACCTGTGGCGGGCCTGGAACAAGTGCCCAAAAGAACGTCAGATAAGGCCTCAATAAATGGCAGCAGAGGCTCGGCCGAGCTTGCCTGCTGTTTAAGGAGGTTAGTCCTCACAGCCGCGACGGGGAGCTGTAGGCCCAATGCCTTGGCTGCCTGCTTCAACACTATACTGTAAGCAGCCCCCTCCTCCGAAGCCACGGTAGGAGGAGAGACAAAACCAGTGTCTGGAGAGGTGTCCAGTCCACTGGCATCCCCTAGCTTTCCTGTCAAGTCCTGTTGGGACTGACACTTACGTGTCAATCCTCCTCATCACCCATCACCTGGTCTTCAGGTTCAAAGGATGGGGTCGGTTCATAAAAATAAAAATCTCCAAATGGTGTCGAGAGCAGCGCTCCGGCGCCGGAACCGAATCGAGGGTTGGATCGGGGACGACGCCGCCCGCAGGCGGCGCGGGGTGTGACACCCTACGGGTCGGAGCCGGTGAGGTCAACCGGCGACGACCCGGATCCGGAACCGGATCCAGCGGGGGCTTGCGGCCCCGGGACCGAAGTCTCCGGTGGCGTCGGGACCGAAGCACCCGACGGCATCGGGCCGAAGCACCCGACCCGCTAGGCCCCTCAGCCAGGGCCACTGGGCCCGAAGGTGCCACGGAACCCGACGGAGGAGAGAGCGACCTCATGGCCATGAGGTGACGCTCGATCTCCTCCGGCGTCGCGTCATGCCCAGGGACCGGCAGGTATGGGGCAGGATGCGGCGCCCACGACTCGGACGGAGCAGCGTGGGTGGTGTCACCCGAATCCCCGGCCGCGTCGCGCGAGCGTCGGGGTGCTCAGAAGAGCGATGATGCCTTTCCGACCTCTCTGGCCTCTTACCTGAGGATGAGCCCAAAGACCGATGTCGACTCCCGGAGCTACGAGGGCTCCGCCCCGCGATCGATCCCTCGACCTCCTGTGGGACCGAGACCTTGAGCGGCACGGGGCCGACTTCCGGAGCTCGAGTCATTTGCGGGACCGCTCCCGCCTAGCCTTACTCGTCAGGGCCCGGCAGTCGGGGTAGGCTCTGTCGTCGTGGTCGAGGCCTAAGCACTGAAGACACCGGCGATGGGGGTCGGTATTCGACATCAGTCGATTACACTTGGAACAGGGTTTGAACCCGGGCATCCCTACCGGCACCGTCGGAGTCGTTATCGACTCGAAAAAACAGATCAGAAGATCAAAAAAGTTTTGTCAAAAATTGACTAAGGGGTAGAGCTTCTCCGGATCTGCGCTAGATGGCGCGAAAAAAAAAAGAACTGACGTCAGAGCGAGGGCGGCGTCTAAGTACTCCGACGACGTCATTTCGGCGCTAACGACGCCGGCGACGGACGCGGAGCCGCGGACGACGCCTACCGACGCGCAGGGGTATTGCTACGCAAAAGTTTTCGGATCCAGTCTGACGCCTGGGGATATTCTAAGGTAAGGAATCTAATACTAACCTGTTTCTTTATGATAGGTAGATATAGGGAACCTATATCTAAGTAAGGGGTTCATGTAGGAGAGTAGGGTCTGCTTCCTATGGTCACCCCCACTTTTTGCTGTGATTCTCTGTTTTTTCGACCTTAGTGTGGCTGTGGGCCTGCTGATCAGACCCACAGCCCAGCTGTTCTCTCTCTCAATTGATACCATGTACTTTAGGTACATACCAGATTGGGTATTGGGTCACCTTTGTGAGCCCCTGTATAGTGTACCATAGGTATCCAGGGCATAGGTGTATCCAAGGCCTACCAGGGGCTGCAGCATGTATTATGCCACCCCTGGCTGGCCATCCAAACTGACACCACAGGCTGATCACTCAGCTTGGGTAAGGTGGTGTGATCACCCCTTACTTAGATATAGTATATCTATATCTACCTTATACATAGACACATAGTTACCTATAAGTCACTCCTATGGCAGATCTTGACAATCCTGGAGGCAGAGTGCTTTGTTTTATGTGAGAGGGTGCCCTAGCATGAGCTAAACCCCTCTGCAGCTTTCGGAACCATCTCCTTATAGCTGTTCTATAATATAGCCATACCATATACTCTCAAGTGCATTATAATCCTCGCGGTTATTGCTAACTTTGGTTTGGCTTTATCGAAACATGTTGTGTGAGGTGTCATACACTTTGGAATACTACCTCCTCGCTAGTTCTGGCGACGGGGGTAGCATTCCACCCTTCTAGAGGGAGAAGACATGTAGTTACTGCTTTACCCGGTTAAAGTTAAACAGAGCCTCTGCATCACAAAATGGATGCTGCTGCCACAGACACGAGTCTGACCTCCTGCAGCTGGGAGAAACTCCTGGACAATAGGTTTCCTGTCGAGGGAGGTGCTAGCACTCCCCAGACAGCCTGTAGTGTATTGGGGCAGGGTGGGTTGAATGGAAAGATGTTTTTCCAGACTCTGCCTGGGGCACACAAGGTGCTCTATGCATAGCCCGGTTCAAACCAGTTGCTGGGGCACTGCAGCCCTGCTCTGGCGTGAAACCGGACAAAGGGAAAGGGAAGTAACCACCCCCTTCCCAGGTCCAACCATAGGAGGGACCTAGCAGGTAATCCAGCCCCTAAAATCAGAATAAAGATAGGAGCTGTGTCCCCAGGACTTTAGATTATCCTGGAACGAAACTCTGATACGAAACTCTTGGACCTTCGACGTTCTATTTCGACTAGAAGACTGAAGACTTCTCTGACTCCGATCCACCTTCACAGCAAAGCTGAGGCCCGTGGCGGACACAAGAGACGTGGGACCGGACACCCTGGACTTCCTGCATTTTGCTAACTGCATCGACTCCTGAGGTAACTCGCAGTTGTGCATTGGGGTACGAGAAGACCCACACCCGAGCGCCATTTGCACTCAAGCTCAGCCCTCCACACACCACGAGTGCCGCGTGGGGCCTGCTCCTGCATTTCAGCTTGACATGTCTTCCCGGGTGCTAGTTAGCCCTCTGAAGACTTCTTTTTGAATGTACACCACTGGCCTGGTTGCTCCAGGCTTGCTCCAGCTTCCCTCCAAAGGAGAAACTCCCCAGATCTTGCTGGTCTGACTCGAAGCCAATCGTCACCTCCTGCGTGGGTTACGGTTGCCAAGGCTTTTTGGGTCCAATCTGGATACCAATGCCGCTGTCAGCTAGATCCTTCGAGGGACAGCTCGAATCCAGCTCCTGGTTGTCGTTGATGCCTCCTGGTCCTCGTGGCTGCAGAGACAAGCTTCACCTCTTCATCTGAAATCGACTCGACATCGCTTGGTTCCTTCCTGGTCACTGGCTAGTGGCCCAGACTCTGTTCCCTCTGCTTTCAGGTTCTTCAGATTCTTGATCCACCCTTGGATCCACCCGGACACTTTTCTTCTGGTCGCCTGCAGCACTTCTTTGCAGATCTCCATCGAAACGATCGACGAAACCCGACACAAAAACGCACCTATGCACCTTGCTTCCCTGGGTGAGGTAACACGAGTACTCCGGTGATCCCGTGGGTCTTGACTCTCGAAGTGTCCTACTTTAAAGTGGTTTTGTTGTAGGCCATCCGGAAGTGCCCTAAATCTTTAACTTTGTAACTTTTACGATCCCTTTATAAGTCAATGGTAACTCGCGACTGTGTTTAGACACTGCACGCGTCTCCCGTGGGTCTCCTACTTCCTAACCATTGGTCGTCTAGTGTAGCCCCTGCGATTCTCTAGGCCCTAGGCCTATTCACTATTTCTGAAGTGGTCCTTATACCACTTACTTAGTATATGGTTTGTGAGGGCCTTACGGCATAACTGTATTTGTGCAACTTATAGTATGCTAACTGAGTAACTTGTGATGTACTTCGATCTCTGACCTCATAAAGAGTGCAGAGGGGTTGTGTTAGAAATAAATACATATATATTTGATATATACCTTGTGTGGTGTCCTTTCATTTGGTATTCAAGGGATTATAATTGGTAAAACATACAGCTTCACCTGCTCTTTGGAGTTTAGCCTAAGACTGCTGGTCCATGCTACCACTAGGATAGCTTGTCTATAAGGTTGACTTTACAACCACCATCAATAAGGGTCGTTTAGACTGGTGCAAGGTGCCCACTAGAATAGTGGACATCATATGCCAGGCTAACTTCTTACATTGGTGTGCAGCGGATGGGATAAGAGCTTGAATTTGTTTTACCATATAATCTTGTAATATCATTTGAAAGATCACATTAAGGTACCAATAGGTACATATAAATCAAGTCTTCTAATACTTTAAGTTCTACTAAACTTAGTGGTTGTAGAACAAAGGGCTTATCACACCCTGACTACAACTCTAGAGAGGTTTTAGTAGATACCATTTAGTGTAGGTAGGTGCACACACCACAGCTCACTGGAAAATGTCCTTGGATGTAGGGCCTAGTGGGTCTCTACCAGAAGTTGACCCTCCCAAGGCACCTTCTAAATATGACACATTCACTTTCATGAGTTGAGAAGTTTGTGTACAGAAGGCTGAGACAAGGACAAAGTCCCACTATTAAGCACCTGATAGATATATTAGTGGAGTATGATGTAGAGAAAGCATCCAACCAAGGTCCATCAGGTAGTGTAGAGGAGGACCATCCCTCACCAGAGGATCCCACTGGTGAAAAGCAAGGGGATGCTGATGCTGAAGTGGATGCTAGCCGGGTGCAAGTCAGAGAACTGAACCAGGTTAACCTAGGACTGCTTGGGACTGAGAAAGGAAGAATCCAATCCAGACCCCCAGGTAGGCCTAACACTAGGTGCAGAAGGAGAAGATCACTTTCCAGTGATTCCAACCACTCTGTTGACTCAATAGGGCCCCATGCCTCAGCTCTAGGGAGAATGAATTCCCCTGAGAGAAGAGAACATTAGGCTAGGATGAGGGAATCCAAGCTTAGAATCAAGAGGCAACAAATTGCCTTTGCAAAAGAGACCCTGGCTCTTGAAAGAGAGAGAAAATTGTGTGGACTAGAGTCCACCGGTGGCAGCATAATTCCTAAAGATAAGGAAAGGTCTCATGACCATAGAAACCTGAGTAAAATTGTGCCCCCCTATTAGGTAGGGGATGACATCCACAAGTTCATTACTGCTTTGGAGAGGGCCTGCAAAGTACAGCAGGTACCCCAGAGTCAGTGGGCTCTCCTTTGCAGACAAAGGTAGAGATAAGCTCCTAACAGTTAATGAAAAGGATGCTGACAACTACACTGTCCTGAAGAGTGCTCTGATAGATGGGTTTGGCTTAACCACTGAGCAGTACAGGTTGCTGTTCAGAGATACCCAGAAGACACAGACTGGACTGACTTTATAGGTTGTGCCACTAAGGCTCTGGAAGGCTGGTTACTGGGCAGTAGGGTCAATGATTACACTGGATTATATAATTTGATTATGAGAGAACAGATTCTTAATAATTGTCAGAACCATTTATTGCATCAACACCTGATTGACTCTGATCTGACCTCCCCCCAAGAATTGGGTAAGAAGGCAGACAAATGGGTCAGAACCAGGGTGAAGCATAAGGTACAGAACCAAGGTGATGATCAGAAGAAGCAAGACCAAAAGGGTGGGGAGAAAGCAAAAGACCAGAAGTCTTCTCAAGGTCCCCAAAAAGCTTCTACTGGTGGGGGTCCCCAACAACCTAAAAAGAAAGAAGTTCCAAAGAAACCATGGTTAACTCTTGTAAGAGTAACACTCACTGGACCAGTGAATGCACCAAAATGGAGGCAGCTCCAACCACCATTGCCCCTAAGGCAACTGTTCCCCCTAGCATCTAATAGTGGTGGTTCTCAACAGAAGGGTGTAGTAGGGTTAACCCTGGGAACTGAGGTGGATTCTGGCCTAGTCAAGCTGTTCTTGTCTGTAATGTGGACATGGCTATGTCCTCTACTGTGAGCCCCAGTAACCTGGCAAGTACAGACAGACTCCTTTAATTAATAACAAAGTGGCTCAGGCCTACAGGGACACATGTGCTAGTGTAACAATGGTGACACCCAGCTTTGTGAACCCTGAACAGATCATACTAGCTGAGAATTACCTAGTGACCAATGCAAGCAATGTCACTACCACCCATAGTATGGCAATGGTGAATTTCTTCTGGGGAGGGGTAACTGGCCTCAAAAGGGTTGTTGTTAGTTCACACCTCCCTGTAGAATGTTTGCTTGGCAATGACCTAGAAAAATCAGTCTGGTCTGAAGTGGGGTATAGGACTCATGCAGAGATGTTAGGTATATCAGCACATGTCATTGCTGTGACCAGGTCACAGGTCAAAAATTGCAACACTGAACAGGCCCTGGATCCTGAAATTATGGACCAGTTGCCTACCAGGAGGAGAAGCAGTAGGGTCAAGGCAGTGCCTTCCTCTCTGCCTCAGAATGAGGATCAGCCTTCTGAGGAAGCTGATTGTGAGACACAAGAAGGAACTGTCCTAGAAGAGCTTGAGCCTGAACAGGTTGAGTTTCTTGGGACAGGGGGACCTTCCAGGGCAGATCTGAGGCAGGCGCAGTTGGACTGCCCTTCTCTTGAACCCCTCAGACAGCAAGCTGCTGCTGAGGCTGCTGGGAATGCTACAGGTACCCATAGAGTGTATTGGGATGAAGGGCTCCTGTATTCAGAGGCTAGAGACCCCAAGCCTGGGGCTTTCAGGAGGTTGGTCATACCTTTGGCATTCAGGGGCTTCCTTCTCACCTTAGCCCATGATATTCCCTTAGCAGGACATCTTGGCCAGAACAAGACTTGGGACAGGCTTGTCCGTCACTTTCACTGGCCTCACATGTCAGAGGATACCAAGGAGTTTTGTTGCTCCTGTGTCACCTGCCAGGCCAGTGGCAAATCAGGTGGCACCACAAAGGCCCCCCCTTAATACTACTACCTGTGGTGGGGGTTCCCTTTGAAAGAGTTGGGATTGACATTGTTGGTCCAATGGATCCCCAAACAGCATCTGGGGACAGGTTTACTCTGGTGGGTGTGGATCATGCCACCAGATACCCAGAAGCTATTCCCCTGAGGACCACAACAGCACCTGTTGTGGCAAGAGCCCTCCTGGGAGTTTTCTCAAGAGTGGGTTTTCCGAAGGAGGTTGTCTCAGAGAGAGGTGCAAACTTTATGTCTGGATATTTGACTGCAATGTGGAAGGAGTGTGGATTGAACTACAAGTTCACGACACCCTATCATCCACCGTGCAATGGTCTGGTTGAAAGATTTAACAAGACCTTGAAGGGCATCATTAAGGGTTTACCTGAAAAGCTTAGGCGAAGATGGGACATCCTTCTGCCCTGCCTTTTGTTTGCTTACAGAGAGGTCCCACAGAAGGGAGTTGGCTACAGCCCATTTGAACTTCTGTTTGGGCGCCCTGTAAGAGGACCCCTTTGTCTGGTGAAGGAAGGATGGGAGTTACCTCTCAAAGCTCCAAAGCAAGACATAGTGGATTATGTACTTGGTCTCCGCTCCAGGATGGCTGAGTGTGAGAAGTTGGCCTGATGTATGATGTCCACAGTTCTGTGGGCACCTTGTATCAGTCCAAACAATCCCTTATGGTGGCGGTTGTAAGTCAACCTTAACACCTTGGCTGCTAGGCTGATTCTCCTCCTGTGCTGATGTTTGTAGAATCCCATTGTTCATGACGAGCTCAGCTCGTCATGAGCACACGACCAGTGTAGTGCATGACGAGCTGAGCTCGTCATGAGCAGCGAAGGGGTTATAGACTAGCTATCCTAGGGGTAGCATAGACCTAAGCAGTCTTAGGCTTAACTCAAGAGGGCATGTGAAGCCAGCTGTTTTACCATATGCAGTCCTGTAATATCAAATGAAAGGACACCACACAAGTTATATATTATAAAAATATATGTATTTATTACTAGAATATTCCTCTGTACTCTTTATGAGTGCAGAGGCACAAGCGTTTAAACAAAAGCACAGTTAAACATACAAAAGTTGCACAGTTATGGATAGGGCCGGTGGCCACTCAAACCATATATTAAATAAGTGGTATAGGAATTACTTTACGAACAATGGTAAGGCCTAGGGCCTTGGGAATCGCTGGGACTACAATGGACTAACTGTAGTTAGGACGGGAATAGCCCGCTGGATTCGGATGCAGCGCTAAAAGCACACGCATGCACAAGTGCAAAGTCAATGGTGCGTAAAAGTTACAAAGTTACTGTTTTAGAAGTCTTCCGACTGGACTAGAACTTAGCCACTTAAAACTAGGGCACAAGAGGTGTGAACCACCACAGGAGCACCGGCGTTCAATCTTTACCTCACCCACAGGAAGCGGGTGCATAGGTGCCAAAGTGTGTCGGGTTTCGTCGTGGAGTTCTATGGAGCCTGGAGATGAAGATGCTGCAGGCGGCCAGAAGTGAAGAGTCCGGTTGGATCCAAGGGTGGATCGAAGATGTAGAGTACCTGAAAGCAGAGGGGACAGAGTCTGGGTCACTAGCCAGTGACCAGAATGGAACCAGGAAGGAACCAGGCAATGTCGGACGCAATCAGGTGGTTGTCGAGAAGCTTGTCTCCGCTGCCACGTAGACTCTGGGGCACCGAGGATGTCCAGTAGTGAATCACGAGCTGTCCCACGAAGTCTCTCGCTGTCGGCGGTGTCGGCTTCCGGATCGGAGTTAACAGGCCTTGGCAAATGCAACCCACGCAGGATTTGAAGATCGCTTCTTACTCGGACCCGCAAGGTCAGAGCGGTGGCTCCTTTTCAGAGGAGCAAGGGCCAGTCTGGACTCTGGAGCAACCAGACCAGTGGTGTAAATTCAAAGGTTCATCAGTACTGGGGCCACTAGCTAATCGGCAAATGACCGGACAGATGCGTTAAGTAAGGAAGATGTAAAAGGGCCCCACGCAGCACTCGGTCAGTGTGGAGGGGTGCTCTTTGGTGCACAAGCCTGCTCAGGGCTAAGGCTTCTCAAACCCCAATGCACAGCTTCGAGGGGGCCTCGGGAGCTGCACGGTCAGCACTTCGCAGTCTTTTCAAGATGGACGGCCCCACGCTTCACGTCGCCTCCACGGGTCTCAGATTCGCTGTTAGCGGGCTGTTAGAAGTCAGGGAAGCTGGGTCTTGTCGATCTCTGTCGCTCGAGCTCCGGCTGGAGCTGCAACAAAGCAAACCGTTGGGTGCTGGATGGTGCCTGTTTGCACAGGGTGGCCACTCCTTGACCACAAGGGAGATTCTTCAGTCTTCCACGTTGAGTGGGATGTCGAAGGGTCCAGAGTTCTGTATCAAAGTTTCAGTCAGGATAATCTGCCTTAAATGGGCACAGCTCCTACCTTTATTCCCGATCAAGGGGCTGGATATCCTGCTAGGTCCCTCCTATGGGTGGGACCAGGGAAGGGGGTGGGTACACCCCTTTCCCTTTGTCCAGTTTCGCGCCAGAGCTGGGGCTGGAGTGCCCCAGAACCAGTTTGACTGGATTTTGCATGGGACACCTTGTGTGCCCCAGGCAGTGCCTAGTTTCATTCAGCCTTCCCTGCCCCATTCCACTATCTCCTGTCTGGGGTGGTGTAACACCTCCCTGTGACAGGAAACCTTTTGTTCAAGCCTCCCCTGCCACGTTTCGGTCAGCACGATTCAAAAAGGGGGTGGTGATGGACAGAGTATCTGAATTAAGCAGAACACTCCTACCCAGTCAACAGATCAGGGCTTGATCCATCACCGTTTTTTAGCTCACTGCATCACCCCAGTTCAGAACCTGGCTATATGCAAATTAGTCTGACCCCATGCCTCATGGGAACAGGGCAGACCAAACTACCAAGCCAATTCTTCACTGGAAAGGAGAAAAGCTTCCGGGGACCGGTTTCTGGCATTTCAGCCGTCGCCGGCCCGGCTTGCTTGAATCCTGGTGATGCAGTGAGCAAGGGACTCATGTCTGAGCATACCCTTCCACACTCGTGGTGGCCAAAACGATTCAAAAAGGGGGTGGTGATGGACAGAGTATCTGAATTAAGCAGAACACTCCTACCCAGTCAACAGATCAGGGCTTGATCCATCACCGATTTTTAGCTCACTGCATCACCCCAGTTCAGAACCTGGCTATATGCAAATTATTCTGACCCCATGCCTCATGGGAACAGGGCAGACCAAACCATCAAGCCAATTCTTCACTGGAAAGGAGACAAGCTTCCGGGGACTGGTTTCTGGCATTTCAGCCGTCGTCGGCCTGGCTTGCTTGAATCCTGGTGATGCAGTGAGCAAGGGACTCATGTCTGAGCATACCCTTCTACACTCGTGGTGGCCAAAACGATTCAAAAAGGGGGTGGTGATGGACAGAGTATCTGAATTAAGCAGAACACTCCTACCCAGTCAACAGATCAGGGCTTGATCCATCACCGTTTTTTAGCTCACTGCATCACCCCAGTTCAGAACCTGGCTATATGCAAATTAGTCTGACCCCATGCCTCATGGGAACAGGGCAGACCAAACTACCAAGCCAATTCTTCACTGGAAAGGAGACAAGCTTCCGGGGACCGTTTTCTGGCATTTCAGCCATCGTCTGCCCGGCTTGCTTGAATCCTGGTGATGCAGTGAGCAAGGGACTCATGTCTGAGCATACCCTTCCACACTCGTGGTGGCCAAAACGATTCAAAAAGGGGGTGGTGATGGACAGAGTATCTGAATTAAGCAGAACACTCCTACCCAGTCAACAGATCAGGGCTTGATTCATCACCATTTTTTAGCTCACTGCATCACCCCAGTTCAGAACCTGGCTATATGCAAATTAGTCTGACCCCATGCCTCATGGGAACGGGGCAGACCAAACTACCAAGCCAATTCTTCACTGGAAAGGAGACAAGCTTCCGGGGACTGGTTTCTGGCATTTCAGCCGTCGTCGGCCCGGCTTGCTTGAATCCTGGTGATGCAGTGAGCAAGGGACTCATGTCTGAGCATACCCTTCCACACTTGTGGTGGCCAAAACGATTCAAAAAGGGGGTGGTGATGGACAGAGTATCTGAATTAAGCAGAACACTCCTACCCAGTCAACAGATCAGGGCTTGATCCATCACCGTTTTTTAGCTCACTGCATCACCCCAGTTCAGAACCTGGCTATATGCAAATTAGTCTGACCCCATGCCTCATGGGAACAGGGCAGACCAAACTACCAAGCCAATTCTTCACTGGAAAGGAGACAAGCTTCCGGGGACCGGTTTCTGGCATTTCAGCCGTTGTCGGCCCGGCTTGCTTGAATCCTGGTGATGCAGTGAGCAAGGGACTCATGTCTGAGCATACCCTTCCACACTCGTGGTAGCCAAAACGATTCAAAAAGGGGGTGGTGATGGACAGAGTATCTATATTAAGCAGAACACTCCTACCCAGTCAACAGATCAGGGTTTGATCTATCACCGTTTTTTAGCTCACTGCATCACCCCAGTTCAGAACCTGGCTATATGCAAATTAGTCCGACCCCATGGCTCATGGGAACAGGGCAGACCAAACTACCAAGCCAATTCTTCACTGGAAAGGAGACAAGCTTCCGGGGACTGGTTTCTGGCATTTCAGCCGTCGTCGGCCCGGCTTGCTTGAATCCTGGTGATGCAGTGAGCAAGGGACTCATGTCTGAGCATACCCTTCCACACTCGTGGGGCCAAAACGATTCAAAAAGGGGGTGGTGATGGACAGAGTATCTTAATTAAGCAGAACACTCCTACCCAGTCAACAGATCAGGGCTTGATCCATCACCGTTTTTTAGCTTACTGCATCACCCCAGTTCAGAACCTGGCTATATGCAAATTAGTCTGACCCCATGCCTCATGGGAACAGGGCAGACCAAACTACCAAGCCAATTCTTCACTGGAAAGGAGACAAGCTTCCGGGGACTGGTTTCTGGCATTTCAGCCGTCGTCGGCCCGGCTTGCTTGAATCCTGGTGATGCAGTGAGCAAGGGACTCATGTCTGAGCATACCCTTCCACACTCGTGGTGGCCAAAACGATTCAAAAAGGGGGTGGTGATGGACAGAGTATCTTAATTAAGCAGAACACTCCTACCCAGTCAACAGATCAGGGCTTGATCCATCACCGTTTTTTAGCTTACTGCATCACCCCAGTTCAGAACCTGGCTATATGCAAATTAGTCTGACCCCATGCCTCATGGGAACAGGGCAGACCAAACTACCAAGCCAATTCTTCACTGGAAAGGAGACAAGCTTCCGGGGACCGGTGTCTGGCATTTCAGCCGTCGTCGGCCCGGCTTGCTTGAATCCTGGTGATGCAGTGAGCAAGGGACTCATGTCTGAGCATACCCTTCCACACTCGTGGTGGCCAAAACGATTCAAAAAGGGGGTGGTGATGGACAGAGTATCTAAATTAAGCAGAACACTCCTACCCAGTCAACAGATCAGGGCTTGATCCATCACCGTTTTTTAGCTCACTGCATCACCCCAGTTCAGAACCTGGCTATATGCAAATTATTCTGACCCCATGCCTCATGGGAACAGGGCAGACCAAACTACCAAGCCAATTCTTCACTGGAAAGGAGACAAGCTTCCGGGGACCGGTTTCTGGCATTTCAGCCGTCGTCGGCCCGGCTTGCTTAAATCCTGGTGATGCAGTGAGCAAGGGACTCATGTCTGAGTATACCCTTCCACACTCGTGGTGGCCAAAACGATTCAAAAAGGGGGTGGTGATGGATAGAGTATATGAATTAAGCAGAACACTCCTACCCAGTCAACAGATCAGGGCTTGATCCATCACCGTTTCTTAGCTCACTGCATCACCCCAGTTCAGAACCTGGCTATATGCAAATTAGTCTGACCCCATGCCTCATGGGAACAGGGCAGACCAAACTACCAAGCCAATTCTTCACTGGAAAGGAGACAAGCTTCCGGGGACTGGTTTCTGGCATTTCAGCCGTTGTCGGCCCGGCTTGCTTGAATCCTGGTGATGCAGTGAGCAAGGGACTCATGTCTGAGCATACCCTTCCACACTTGTGGGGCCAAAACGATTCAAAAAGGGGGTGGTGATGGACAGAGTATCTGATCTAAGCAGAACACTCCTACCCAGTCAACAGATCAGGGCTTGATCCATCACCGTTTTTTAGCTCACTGCATCACCCCAGTTCAGAACCTGGCTATATGCAAATTAGTCTGACCCCATGCCTCATGGGAACAGGGCAGACCAAACTACCAAGCCAATTCTTCACTGGAAAGGAGACAAGCTTCCGGGGACCGTTTTCTGGCATTTCAGCCATCGTCTGCCCGGCTTGCTTGAATCCTGGTGATGCAGTGAGCAAGGGACTCATGTCTGAGCATACCCTTCCACACGCGTGGTGGCCCAAACGATTCAAAAAGGGGGTGGTGATGGACAGAGTATCTGAATTAAGCAGAACACTCCTACCCAGTCAACAGATCAGGGCTTGATCCATCACCGTTTTTTAGCTCACTGCATCACCCCAGTTCAGAACCTGGCTATATGCAAATTAGTCTGACCCCATGCCTCATGGGAACAGGGCAGACCAAACTACCAAGCCAATTCTTCACTGGAAAGGAGACAAGCTTCCGGGGACCGTTTTCTGGCATTTCAGCCATCGTCTGCCCGGCTTGCTTGAATCCTGGTGATGCAGTGAGCAAGGGACTCATGTCTGAGCATACCCTTCCACACTCGTGGTGGCCAAAACGATTCAAAAAGGGGGTGGTGATGGACAGAGTATCTGAATTAAGCAGAACACTCCTACCCAGTCAACAGATCAGGGCTTGATTCATCACCATTTTTTAGCTCACTGCATCACCCCACTTCAGAACCTGGCTATATGCAAATTAGTCTGACCCCATGCCTCATGGGAACGGGGCAGACCAAACTACCAAGCCAATTCTTCACTGGAAAGGAGACAAGCTTCCGGGGACTGGTTTCTGGCATTTCAGCCGTCGTCGGCCCGGCTTGCTTGAATCCTGGTGATGCAGTGAGCAAGGGACTCATGTCTGAGCATACCCTTCCACACTTGTGGTGGCCAAAACGATTCAAAAAGGGGGTGGTGATGGACAGAGTATCTGAATTAAGCAGAACACTCCTACCCAGTCAACAGATCAGGGCTTGATCCATCACCGTTTTTTAGCTCACTGCATCACCCCAGTTCAGAACCTGGCTATATGCAAATTAGTCTGACCCCATGCCTCATGGGAACAGGGCAGACCAAACTACCAAGCCAATTCTTCACTGGAAAGGAGACAAGCTTCCGGGGACCGGTTTCTGGCATTTCAGCCATCGTCGGCCCGGCTTGCTTGAATCCTGGTGATGCAGTGAGCAAGGGACTCATGTCTGAGCATACCCTTCCACACTCGTGGTGGCCAAAACGATTCAAAAAGGGGGTGGTGATGGACAGAGTATCTGAATTAAGCAGAACACTCCTACCCAGTCAACAGATCAGGGCTTGATCCATCACCGTTTTTTAACTCACTGCATCACCCCAGTTCAGAACCTGGCTATATGCAAATTAGTCTGACCCCATCACCGTTTTTTAACTCACTGCATCACCCCAGTTCAGAACCTGGCTATATGCAAATTAGTCTGACCCCATGCCTCATGGGAACAGGGCAGACCAAACTACCAAGCCAATTCTTCACTGGAAAGGAGACAAGCTTCCGGGGACCGGTGTCTGGCATTTCAGCCGTCGTCGGCCCGGCTTGCTTGAATCCTGGTGATGCAGTGAGCAAGGGACTCATGTCTGAGCATACCCTTCCACACTCGTGGTGGCCAAAACGATTCAAAAAGGGGGTGGTGATGGACAGAGTATCTGAATTAAGCAGAACACTCCTACCCAGTCAACAGATCAGGGCTTGATCCATCACCGTTTTTTAGCTCACTGCATCACCCCAGTTCAGAACCTGGCTATATGCAAATTAGTCTGACCCCATGCCTCATAGGAACAGGGCAGACCAAACTACCAAGCCAATTCTTCACTGGAAAGGAGACAAGCTTCCGGGGACCGGTTTCTGGCATTTCAGCCGTTGTCGGCCCGGCTTGCTTGAATCCTGGTGATGCAGTGAGCAAGGGACTCATGTCTGAGCATACCCTTCCACACTCGTGGTAGCCAAAACGATTCAAAAAGGGGGTGGTGATGGACAGAGTATCTATATTAAGCAGAACACTCCTACCCAGTCAACAGATCAGGGTTTGATCTATCACCGTTTTTTAGCTCACTGCATCACCCCAGGTCAGAACCTGGCTATATGCAAATTAGTCCGACCCCATGGCTCATGGGAACAGGGCAGACCAAACTACCAAGCCAATTCTTCACTGGAAAGGAGACAAGCTTCCGGGGACTGGTTTCTGGCATTTCAGCCGTCGTCGGCCCGGCTTGCTTGAATCCTGGTGATGCAGTGAGCAAGGGACTCATGTCTGAGCATACCCTTCCACACTCGTGGGGCCAAAACGATTCAAAAAGGGGGTGGTGATGGACAGAGTATCTGAATTAAGCAGAACACTCCTACCCAGTCAACAGATCAGGGCTTGATCCATCACCGTTTTTTAGCTCACTGCATCACCCCAGTTCAGAACCTGGCTATATGCAAATTAGTCTGACCCCATGCCTCATGGGAACAGGGCAGACCAAACTACCAAGCCAATTCTTCACTGGAAAGGAGACAAGCTTCCGGGGACCGGTTTCTGGCATTTCAGCCATCGTCGGCCCGGCTTGCTTGAATCCTGGTGATGCAGTGAGCAAGGGACTCATGTCTGAGCATACCCTTCCACACTCGTGGTGGCCAAAACGATTCAAAAAGGGGGTGGTGATGGACAGAGTATCTGAATTAAGCAGAACACTCCTACCCAGTCAACAGATCAGGGCTTGATCCATCACCGTTTTTTAGCTCACTGCATCACCCCAGTTCAGAACCTGGCTATATGCAAATTAGTCTGACCCCATGCCTCATGGGAACAGGGCAGACCAAACTACCAAGCCAATTCTTCACTGGAAAGGAGACAAGCTTCCGGGGACCGGTGTCTGGCATTTCAGCCGTCGTCGGCCCGGCTTGCTTGAATCCTGGTGATGCAGTGAGCAAGGGACTCATGTCTGAGCATACCCTTCCACACTCATGGTGGCCAAAACGATTCAAAAAGGGGGTGGTGATGGACAGAGTATCTGAATTAAGCAGAACACTCCTACCCAGTCAACAGATCAGGGCTTGATCCATCACCGTTTTTTAGCTCACTGCATCACCCCAGTTCAGAACCTGGCTATATGCAAATTAGTCTGACCCCATGCCTCATAGGAACAGGGCAGACCAAACTACCAAGCCAATTCTTCACTGGAAAGGAGACAAGCTTCCGGGGACCGGTTTCTGGCATTTCAGCCGTTGTCGGCCCGGCTTGCTTGAATCCTGGTGATGCAGTGAGCAAGGGACTCATGTCTGAGCATACCCTTCCACACTCGTGGTGGCCAAAACGATTCAAAAAGGGGGTGGTGATGGACAGAGTATCTATGTTAAGCAGAACACTCCTACCCAGTCAACAGATCAGGGTTTGATCTATCACCGTTTTTTAGCTCACTGCATCACCCCAGTTCAGAACCTGGCTATATGCAAATTAGTCCGACCCCATGGCTCATGGGAACAGGGCAGACCAAACTACCAAGCCAATTCTTCACTGGAAAGGAGACAAGCTTCCGGGGACTGGTTTCTGGCATTTCAGCCGTCGTCGGCCTGGCTTGCTTGAATCCTGGTGATGCAGTGAGCAAGGGACTCATGTCTGAGCATACCCTTCCACACTCGTGGGGCCAAAACGATTCAAAAAGGGGGTGGTGATGGACAGAGTATCTGAATTAAGCAGAACACTCCTACCCAGTCAACAGATCAGGGCTTGATCCATCACCGTTTTTTAGCTCACTGCATCACCCCAGTTCAGAACCTGGCTATATGCAAATTAGTCTGACCCCATGCCTCATGGGAACAGGGAAGACCAAACTACCAAGCCAATTCTTCACTGGAAAGGAGACAAGCTTCCGGGGACCATTTTCTGGCATTTCAGCCATCGTCTGCCCGGCTTGCTTGAATCCTGGTGATGCAGTGAGCAAGGGACTCATGTCTGAGCATACCCTTCCACACGCATGGTGGCCCAAACGATTCAAAAAGGGGGTGGTGATGGACAGAGTATCTGAATTAAGCAGAACACTCCTACCCAGTCAACAGATCAGGGCTTGATTCATCACCGTTTTTTAGCTCACTGCATCACCCCAGTTCAGAACCTGGCTATATGCAAATTAGTCTGACCCCATGCCTCATGGGAACAGGGCAGACCAAACTACCAAGCCAATTCTTCACTGGAAAGGAGACAAGCTTCCGGGGACCGTTTTCTGGCATTTCAGCCATTGTCTGCCCGGCTTGCTTGAATCCTGGTGATGCAGTGAGCAAGGGACTCATGTCTGAGCATACCCTTCCACACGCGTGGTGGCCAAAACGATTCAAAAAGGGGGTGGTGATGGACAGAGTATCTGAATTAAGCAGAACACTCCTACCCAGTCAACAGATCAGGGCTTGATTCATCACTGTTTTTTAGCTCACTGCATCACCCCAGTTCAGAACCTGGCTATATGCAAATTAGTCTGACCCCATGCCTCATGGGAACGGGGCAGACCAAACTACCAAGCCAATTCTTCACTGGAAAGGAGACAAGCTTCCGGGGACTGGTTTCTGGCATTTCAGCCGTCGTCGGCCCGGCTTGCTTGAATCCTGGTGATGCAGTGAGCAAGGGACTCATGTCTGAGCATACCCTTCCACACTTGTGGTGGCCAAAACGATTCAAAAAAGGGGTGGTGATGGACAGAGTATCTGAATTAAGCAGAACACTCCTACCCAGTCAACAGATCAGGGCTTGATCCATCACCGTTTTTTAGCTCACTGCATCACCCCAGTTCAGAACCTGGCTATATGCAAATTAGTCTGACCCCATGCCTCATGGGAACAGGGCAGACCAAACTACCAAGCCAATTCTTCACTGGAAAGAAGACAAGCTTCCGGGGACCGGTTTCTGGCATTTCAGCCATCGTCGGCCCGGCTTGCTTGAATCCTGGTGATGCAGTGAGCAAGGGACTCATGTCTGAGCATACCCTTCCACACTCGTGGTGGCCAAAACGATTCAAAAAGGGGGTGGTGATGGACAGAGTATCTGAATTAAGCAGAACACTCCTACCCAGTCAACAGATCAGGGCTTGATCCATCACCGTTTTTTAGCTCACTGCATCACCCCAGTTCAGAACCTGGCTATATGCAAATTAGTCTGACCCCATGCCTCATGGGAACAGGGCAGACCAAACTACCAAGCCAATTCTTCACTGGAAAGGAGACAAGCTTCCGGGGACCGGTGTCTGGCATTTCAGCCGTCGTCGGCCCGGCTTGCTTGAATCCTGGTGATGCAGTGAGCAAGGGACTCATGTCTGAGCATACCCTTCCACACTCGTGGTGGCCAAAACGATTCAAAAAGGGGGTGGTGATGGACAGAGTATCTGAATTAAGCAGAACACTACTACCCAGTCAACAGATCAGGGCTTGATCCATCACCGTTTTTTAGCTCACTGCATCACCCCAGTTCAGAACCTGGCTATATGCAAATTAGTCTGACCCCATGCCTCATGGGAACAGGGCAGACCAAACTACCAAGCCAATTCTTCACTGGAAAGGAGACAAGCTTCCGGGGACCGGTTTCTGGCATTTCAGTCGTCGTCGTCCCGGCTTGCGTGAATCCTGGTGATGCAGTGAGCAAGGGACTCATGTCTGAGCATACCCTTCCACACTCGTGGTGGCCAAAACGATTCAAAAAGGGGGTGGTGATGGACAGAGTATCTGAATTAAGCAGAACACTGCTACCCAGTCAACAGATCAGGGCTTGATCCATCACCGTTTTTTAGCTCACTGCATCACCCCAGTTCAGAACCTGGCTATATGCAAATTAGTCTGACCCCATGCCTCATGGGAACAGGGCAGACCAAACTACCAAGCCAATTCTTCACTGGAAAGGAGACAAGCTTCCGGGGACCGGTTTCTGGCATTTCAGCCGTCGTCGGCCCGGCTTGCTAGAATCCTGGTGATGCAGTGAGCAAGGGACTCATGTCTGAGCATACCCTTCCACACTCGTGGTGGCCAAAACGATTCAAAAAGGGGGTGGTGATGGACAGAGTATCTGAATTAAGCAGAACACTCCTACCCAGTCAACAGATCAGGGCTTGATCCATCACCATTTTTTAGCTCACTGCATCACCCCAGTTCAGAACCTGGCTATATGCAAATTAGTCTGACCCCATGCCTCATGGGAACAGGGCAGACCAAACTGCCAAGCCAATTCTTCACTGGAAAGGAGACAAGCTTCCGTGGACCGGTTTCTGGCATTTCAGCCGTCGTCGGCCTGGCTTGCTTGAATCCTGGTGATGCAGTGAGCAAGGGACTCATGTCTGAGCATACCCTTCCACACTTGTGGTGGCCAAAACGATTCAAAAAGGGGGTGGTGATGGACAGAGTATCTGAATTAAGCAGAACACTCCTACCCAGTCAACAGATCAGGGCTTGATCCATCACCGTTTTTTAGCTCACTGCATCACCCCAGTTCAGAACCTGGCTATGTGCAAATTAGTCTGACCCCATGCCTCATGGGAACAGGGCAGACCAAACTACCAAGCCAATTCTTCACTGGAAAGGAGACAAGCTTCCGGGGACCGGTTTCTGGCATTTCAGCCGTCGTCGGCCCGGCTTGCTTGAATCCTGGTGATGCAGTCAGCAAGGGACTCATGTCTGAGCTTCGGTCAGCAGCAGGAGGCCAGACTTGTGTCTGTGGGAGCAGCATCCATTTTGTGATGCTGAGGCTCTGGTTAGTTTTAACCGCATTTAAGTAAAGTTACATGTCTTCTCCCTCTAGAAGGGTGGAATGCTACCCCCGTCGCCAGAACTGGCGAGGGGGTAGTATTCCAAAGTGTATGACACCTTACACAACATATGTTGATAAAGCCAAACCTAAATTAGCAATAACCCCGAGGATTATAATGCACTCAAGAGTATATGGTATGGTAATACCCTGGAGCAGCTATAAGGAAATGGTTCCGAAAGCTGCAGACAGGCTCAGCTCATGCTAGAGCACCATCTCATATAAAACCAAGCACTCTGCCTCCAGGATTGTTAAGGCCTGCCATAGGAGTGACTTATAGGTATATATGTGTCCAGATATAGGTGTAGATATAGATATACTATATCTAAGCAAGGGGTGATTACACAACCTTGCCCCAGCTGAGTGATCAGCCAGTTGTGTCAGTTTGGATGGCCAGCCAGGGGTGGCAAACGATAAGCTGCAGCCCCTGGTAGGCCTTGGATGCACCTATGCCCTGCGTACCTATAGTACACTGTACAGGGGCTCATAAGGTGACCCAATCCAATTAGTTATGCACCTAGGGTACATGGAGTCCATTTTAAAGAGAGAGCAGATAGCCCGGGACCCTGATTAGCAGGATCCCAGCCCAACTAAGTTGAAAACCAGCTAAACACAAGGCAAAAGTTTTGGGGCTCTGTGGGAGACTTTTCTTTTGATTTATCCCCACCTTTCTCTTGAGCCTTGGAAGTATCCTTATTTTGGTCATTACCCTGATTCTTAGGCCTAATCCTGGTTCTGACCCATTTGTCTGCCCTCTTACCCAATTCTTGTGGAGAGGCCAGATCTGAGTCCACCAGGTGCTGGTGCAAAAGCTGGTTTTGACAATTACTAAGGATCTGCTCCCTCATAATCAAATTATACAATCCTGTATAGTCATGTACTTTGCTGTCAAGTAACCAACCTTCCAGAGCCTTAGTAGCACAATCTACAAAATCAGTCCAGTCCTGAGTCTCAGCTTTTGGGGTATCTCTGAACAACAACCTGTATTGCTCAGTGGTTAGGCCAAACCCATCAATAAGAGCACTCTGCAGGACAGTGTAGTTTTTAGCATCCTCAGGTCTAACAGTAAAGAGCTTTATTATTATAATTACATTTATTAAGCGCACAGCTACCCGGAGGTTTCCCGGCGCTAAGGCAAACAGAACGATATACAGGGTGAGAGGAGCGTCAAACCAACAGTTTAAGTATTGAAGAGCCAGGTCTTAATTCCTTTATGGAAAGTCAAGAAGCACATTTCAGAACGCAGAGGTGGGGGTAGGGAGTTCCAAAGAGAAGGTGCTAGCAGGGAGAACGAACGGCCTCCCATTTTAGCTCTCTTGACACGTGGTATCCTAAACTTATTCTGGGTGGATGACCTAAGTGTGCGGGGGGGGATATACTGCTGCACTAGAACCGATAGGTAGTGTGGAGCCCTTCCAGTCATGATCTTGTGCATGAGACATAGTGCCTTGAATTTGACTCTGCTCTCAATTCGCAGCCAATGCAGTTTACGCATATGAGACGTGGCCGAGGTTCTGGCGGGTAGGTTACAAATAAGGCGAACAGCCATATTTTGTACCACCTGGTATTTCCTAGTTACCTCCTTGCAGGCACCCAGGAGTAGGATGTTCCCATAGTCCAGGCGTGGGTGACAAGAGCCTGGACTACAGTCCTCAGGGTGTCAGCAGGCAGCATCCACGTGATTTTCCTCAGCCACCTGATGATGGTGGTACAGGTGGCGGAGACTTTCACGACGTGTTGCCTGAAGGACAATTGATTGTCAAGGAGGACCCCAAGATTGCGAGCAGTCGTAGTTGGGGTAGGTAGAGGGCCCATCTCCGGTGGCCAGTGTTGTGGGCCCCAGAGCGAGGTGTCAGAGCCAAACAGGATCAGTTCTGTTTTGTACCCATTCAGTTTTAATTTGTGCTCAAGCATCCATGCAGATATTTGTTTTAGTCCAACTTGAAGAGAGGAAGAGGGAAGATTTTTGTTAGTGGAGAGTGAGTAGATGACTTGAGTGTCATCGGCATAAGAATAAATTGTAAGACCTGCCTGTTCCGCCAAAAAAGCAAGAGGTCTCACATACAAATTAAAAAAAAGAGGGCTGAGGATAGACCCTTGTGGAACACCGTGATTAGAGGGGAATATTGATGAAACAGATGTAGAAGAAGAAACTTGAAACGTGCGATCAGAAAGGAAATTAGCAATCCAGGCCAGGGCGGAACCATCGACACCCACAGATTTCAAGGTGGACAACAAGATGGAGTGGGAGACGGTGTCAAATGCGGCACTCAAATCAAGCAATATGAGTGCCACTGTCTCCCCATTGTCCACCTTTTGTCTGATGGATTCCGACACACCAAGGAGAGTGGTTTCAGTAGAAAAACCAGCCCTGAACCCGGATTGAGAACCATGAAGAAGATTAGAGGTTTCGACGTGGGAATTGAGCAAAGAATTAACGTGTTTCTCTAGAATTTTAGAGAAACATGAAAGCAAAGAAATAGGGCGAAAGTTAGATCGGTTGTTGGGATCTGCGTTGGCCTTTTTTAATAATGGGACCACCATAGCGTGCTTCCATTCATTAGGAACGATAGCTTCAGTTAGTGACGCATTCAGAACCTTCAACATAATATGGAGTAGGGCAGGGTCCAAAGAGCTCAGAACTTGAGGAGGCATTGGGTCAAGGGGGGAACCAGATTTTATGTCTTGCAGATACTTTTTTAAAAGCGTAGGGGAGATAGGATCCCAAGCGTGAAGTAGGGGAATAGCGGAAATGGAGCAAGGGATAATAGCAGGAGAGGGAGTGCGTAAGGTTAGATCAGGGTAAGTGGACGCAACAGGAGTAGAGTTAAAAGTATCATAGATCTTATCAATCTTCTCACCAAAGAAATTGGCTAAAACATCACACTGATTTAGAAAAGGGGGTGGTGATGAACAGAGTGTCTGAGTTAAACAGACCACTCTTACCCAGTCCAAAGATCAGGGCTTGATCCATCACCGTTATTTATCTCACTGCCCCATCCCAGCTCAGAACCTGGCTATATGCAAATCAGTCTGTCCCTGGCCCAGTGCATCATGGGAACAGGGCAGACTAAACTACCAAGCCAATTCTTCACCAGAAAGGAGACAAGCTACCGGGGACCGGTTTCTGGCATTTCAGCCTTCTTCGGCCCGGCTTGCTTGAATCCTGATGGAGCAGTGAGAAAGGGACTCATGTCTGAGTATACCCTGCCACACCTATAGTGGCCAAAAACGATTTAGAAAAGGGGGTGGTGATGAACAGAGTGTCTGAGTTAAACAGACCACTCTTACCCAGTCCAAAGATCAGGGCTTGATCCATCACCGTTATTTATCTCACTGCCCCATCCCAGCTCAGAACCTGGCTATATGCAAATCAGTCTGTCCCTGGCCCAGTGCATCATGGGAACAGGGCAGACTAAACTACCAAGCCAATTCTTCACCAGAAAGGAGACAAGCTACCGGGGACCGGTTTCTGGCATTTCAGCCTTCTTCGGCCCGGCTTGCTTGAATCCTGATGGAGCAGTGAGAAAGGGACTCATGTCTGAGTATACCCTGCCACACCTATAGTGGCCAAAAACGATTTAGAAAAGGGGGTGGTGATGAACAGAGTGTCTGAGTTAAACAGACCACTCTTACCCAGTCCAAAGATCAGGGCTTGATCCATCACCGTTATTTATCTCACTGCCTCATCCCAGCTCAGAACCTGGCTATATGCAAATCAGTCTGTCCCTGGCCCAGTGCATCATGGGAACAGGGCAGACTAAACTACCAAGCCAATTCTTCACCAGAAAGGAGACAAGCTACCGGGGACCGGTTTCTGGCATTTCAGCCTTCTTCGGCCCGGCTTGCTTGAATCCTGATGGAGCAGTGAGAAAGGGACTCATGTCTGAGTATACCCTGCCACACCTATAGTGGCCAAAAACGATTTAGAAAAGGGGGTGGTGATGAACAGAGTGTCTGAGTTAAACAGACCACTCTTACCCAGTCCAAAGATCAGGGCTTGATCCATCACCGTTATTTATCTCACTGCCCCATCCCAGCTCAGAACCTGGCTATATGCAAATCACACTGGGCAGTGTCCAGACAGGGATCCTTAGGTACAGTAGACGCACCTGAAAGCTCTTTAACTATTTTAAACAGGGCCTTGGGTCTATTTTGCGCCGTAAGAATAGTGGTATTAGCAAAATTGGCTCTGGCGATATCACAAGTCGAGTGATAAGCTTTAAGGGCAGCCTTGTATTTTACTTTTTGATCAGAGTTATAGTTGGAGCGCCAGATGCGTTCCAGTTTTTTACAATTGGATTTTTCTTGGCGAAGTGCGTCAGTGAACCATGGTGCCGGAGGGTGATGGATTTGAGATTTATTTCTTTGAGTCGGGAGACAGGAATCCAACGCTGTTGTCAACCACAATCTGACAGTAGGTAGCTCTTTAGAAAAGGAGTACCATAAGATTGCTGCCCACTGATCTTGGGGAACCTGCTGTACCATGCAGGCCCTCTCCAGAGCAGTCATCCATTTGTGGATGTCATCCCCTTCCTTATAGGGGGGCACTATCTTTGTCAGGTTTCTATTGTCATAGGACCTGTCTTTCTCTTTAAGGATATTGCTGCCACCAGTGGGTATTTCCCCATTCAATTTTTGTTCCCTTGCTAAAGCAAGTTTAGCTTGGGCCAGGGCTATCTCTTCCCTCTCTTTCTGGAGTTTGACAGCTCTCATCCTGGCCTTATGCTCTTTTCTCTGGGGGGAAGTAATTCCCCTTTGAGAGTTCCTTGAGGCATTAGAAAGGTTAGAGTCCCTAGAAAGGGATCTATCTCTTCTATTGCCTGTGAGTATTCTGCTATTGGGTCTGGGGAGGTGGTTACCCTCTCCATTCCCATGTAGGCTCAAGTTAGCTTGGCTAACCCTTCTAACTTGGACCTGGATATCCCCCTTAGTATCTGACTCATGACCATCCCCCTATTCCTCTTCCTCTTCTTCCTCTGGGGTGATGTTAGCATTATCTGGGGGGTTCCCTCCTTCTCCTGGGTTACCTGAGGGACCTGCACTAGTCTTCTCAAGAGCATCCCGTTCTAGGACTCCTATCAGGATTGGAATGGTAGGGTTGTGACCCTTTTTCAGCCCCCTTGTAGTGCACAAGGCACTCAAGTCTCGGAAGCTGAGTTTGTCATAGCTGGAAGGTGCCTTGGTAAGGTCACCTGCCACAGGTAGAGGACTGGGTTGCTCACCTGTGCCGGACATGACTCTAGTGAGGTGTAAGTGGTGCACTTACCTACACTATGTGTTTTCCTACTAGAACCTTGCTAGTGAGTTGTAGTCAGGGTGTGCTAAGCCCTTTAATCTACAACTACTAAGTTCAGTAGAACTTAAGTATGTAAGCTTTGTTTATATGTACCTAAGTTACTCAATGTGATCTTTCAAATGATATAAATATTGCAATGGTAAAACAACAGCAAGCTCAAATCCCAACCGCTGCACACCAATGTGAGAAGTTGGCCTGATGTATGATGTCCACAGTTCTGTGGGCACCTTGTATCAGTATAAACAATCCCTTATGGTGGTGGTTGTAAGTCAACCTTATAGACTAGCTATCCTAGGGGTAGCATAGACCTAAGCAGTCTTAGGTTTAACTTAAGAGGGCATGTGAAGCCAGCTGTTTTACCATATGCAGTCCTGTAATATCAAATGAAAGGACACCACACAAGTTATATATTATAAAAATATATGTATTTATTACTAGAATAATCCTCTGTACTCTTTATGAGTTCAGAGGTACAAGCGTTTAAACAAAAGCACAGTTAAACATACAAATTTCTATTTATTTCTATTTAAAATTATTTGTACAGCGCACGTACACCAGCGGTTTCTTGGCGCTAGAAACTGAGAGAGGTCAGAGAAGAAGTCCCGGGGTAGGCGAAAAAAGAGAGACTAAGGAATTAATTAAAGGATTTGGCAAAAAGGTATGCCTTGAGGTGTTTTCAAAATAACAGATATGAGGTTGAAGCTCTGAGTTCTGCAGGCAGAGAGTTCCAAAAAGTCGGGGCGAGAGTCGCAAACTTCGAGCCTCCCCATTTCTTTCTTCGAAACCGTGGGACAGTAAGAAGGGATTGGGAAGATGACCTTAGTTCCCTAGATGGAACGTAGGGGATGATCTCCGAAGAGATGAAAGCTGGCGCCGTGCCCAGTCGTGCTTGGAAGGTGATAGATGCAAGCTTAAACTGGACACGGGCCCAGACGGGAAGCCAATGTAAAGCTTTCAAAAGGGGAGTGGTATGGGAGGATTTAGGGAGTTTGAACACCAGGCGTGCCGCCTGGTTCTGGATCTGCTGCAAACGCCGAAGACTATATGCAGGGATACCTGCATATAGGGCATTGCCATAATCCAGGCGGGATACGACCATGGCAAGGGTGATAAGTTTTAGTGCGTCAGAAGAAAAGAAACGGGACACCTTGCGAATGGTGCGAAGAGCCAGGAAGGAGGAAGAAACCACAGAACTCACCTGGGAGTGAAGGGTAAGTTGTGAGTTGAGCTTGATGCCAAGGGTTTTAACCGAGGTGGAGGGAACAGGTGGGGCACCAAGGGAAGGGGGCCAGAAAGTGGGGGACCAGGGGCTGGATGAACCACCCGTCAACACCAGCTCGGTCTTATCTGGGTTGAGCTTAAGATGGTTGTGGTTCATCCAGTCTCGGATATGAATCATGATAGATTGAAAGTTGGAGACAGAATCGGGGGAAGAGGAGAGGTTGAACACAAGCTGGAGGTCATCCGCATAATTAAATACGGTGACCTCCATTTGTTGCAATGAAAAGATAAGAGGGGAGATGTAGAGATTGAATAAGAGGGGGGAAAGGGAGGAACCTTGGGGAACCCCGCACTGAACGTCCCGGAAGTCTGCAGTGAAGTCACCCAGGCGAACAGCCTGGGTGCGGTCCCTCAGGAAGGAGGATAACCAGACCAACGCGGTACCCCCGATCCCCGCCGCCCTGACACGGGAAAGTAAGATGGAGTGGTCCACCGTGTCAAAGGCGGCTGAGAGGTCGAGGAGAACCAGGGCCTGAGGTTGGTTGGTATCCATTCCCTCCCTGAGGTTATCAAGGACCGAAAGCACTACCGACTCCGTGGAGTGTGCGGGGCGAAACCCGGCCTGGCGGGGGGCAAGAGCCCCGTTCTTCTCCACGAAAGAACTCAGGGCGTAGGTGACGTGACGCTCGAGTACTTTCGCCAGGAAAGGTAGGAGAGAGATGGGGCGGAAGTTGGCTGGGATAGAGGGATCGGCACCAGGCTTTTTCAGGATAGGGACTATTACAGCAGATTTAAGTGAGTTGGGTACCACACCCTGGGATAAGGAACTGTTGAGAAGGTGGAGGGGGGGATCTGGGCAATTAGAGAAGATATGACGGAGGATATGAGCTGGGCAGGGATCTAGCGGGGACCCTGATTTAACAAGTGGGATTATGGCATTTATTGATTCCTTAGTTAGAGGTGGGAGGGTGGTGAGATGGTCCTTGGGAGGAGGACACTGAGGGTCCACAAAGGTAGGGGAAGGAGAGGGAATATTGGTTTTAATGGTTTCGATTTTTTGAATGAAGAAATTATTTAGGGAGTGACAAAGTTCCAGAGAAGGGGTGGGTTTGAGAGAGGTTCGGTCCGAGAACGCTAGATTGTGAACAATCGAAAAGATTTCCTTCAATTTGCTTTCGGCTGCGAGGATTTTGGAGGAAAAGTAGATGGTTTTTGCCTCAAGGATGTTTTTCTTATATAGGGTCAGGATGTTTATAAACTCTAAGCGTAAGGAGGGGCAGTAGTTTTTCCTCCAGGCCCGCTCGGCACGCCGCACCGCCAGTTTAGTGGCTTTGAGATCTTGATTAAACCACTGGTTGGCGTCCTTCTCTCGTTTGGTTGAGACCCGCTTCAGAGGAGCAATGGTATCACAGCCTGCAGAGAGCCATTGATCAATGGCCGTGACCTGGGAGCAGGTAGATAGGTCTTGGAGGAGGGGAGCGGAGGAAGTGAGTATGGAGGATAGACTGTCGAGGTCTACTCGGCCCCATGCTCGGACCCAGGTGTTTTTGGGGAGCGGGGGCTTGAAAGTTGCACAGTTATGGATAGGGCCGGTGGCCACTCAAACCATATATTAATTAAGTGGTATAAGAATCACTTTACGAACAATGGTAAGGCCTAGGGCCTTGGGAATCGCTGGGACTACACTGGACTAACTGTAGTTAAGACGGGAGTAGCCCACGGGATTCGGGTGCAGCGCTAAAAGCACACGCATGCACCAATGCAAAGTCAATGGTGCGTGAAAGTTACGAAGTTACTGTTTTAGAAGTCTTCCGACTGGATTAGAACTTATCCACTTAAAACTAGGACACTAGAGGTGTAAACCACTACAGGAGCACCGGCGTTCAATTGTTACCTCACCCACAGGAAGCGGGTACATAGGTGCCAAAGTGTGTCGGGTTTCGTCGTGGAGTTCTATGGAGCCTGGAGATGAAGATGCTGCAGGCGGCCAGAAGAGAAGAGTCCGGTTGGATCCAAGGGTGGATCGAAGATGTAGAGTACCTGAAAGCAGAGGGGACAGAGTCTGGGTCACTAGCCAGTGACCAGAATGGAACCAGGAAGGAACCAGGCAATGTCGGGTGCAATCAGGTGGTTGTTGAGAAGCTTGTCTCCGCTGCCACATGGACTCTGGGGCACCGAGGATGTCCAGGAGTGAATCACGAGCTATCCCATGAAGGCTCTTGCTGTCGGCGGTGTCGGCTTCCAGATCGGAGTTAACAGTCCTTGGCAAATGCAACCCACGCAGGATTTGAAGATCGCTTCTTACTCGGACCAGCAAGGTCAGAGTGGTGGCTCCTTTTCAGGGGAGCAAGGGCCAGTCTGGAGCAACCAGACCAGTGGTGTAAATTCAAAGGTTCATCGGTACTGGGGCCACTAGCCAATGGGCAAGAGACCGGACAGACGCGTTGAGTAGGATGATGCAAAAGGGCCCCACACAGCACTCGGTGAGTGTGGAGGGGTGATCTTCGGTGCACGAGCTCAAACCCCAATGCACAGCTTCGAGGGTGCCTCAGGAGCTGCACGGTCAGCACTTCGCAGTCTTTTCAAGATGGCCGGCCCCACGCTGCACGTCGTGTCCACGAGTCTCAGATTTGCTCGGACTGTGGATCGGGCTGTTAGAAGTCAGGGAAGCTGGGCCTTGTCGATCTCTGTCTCTCGTGCTCCGGCTGCAGCTGCAACAAAGCAAACCGCTGGGTGCTGGATGGTGCCTGTTTGCGCAGGGTGGTCACTCCTTGACCACAAGGGAGATTCTTCAGTCTTCCACATTGAGTGGGATGTCGAAGGGTCCAGAGTTCTGTATCAAAGTTTCAGTCAGGATAATCTGCCTTCAATGGGCACAGCTCCTACCTTTATTCCAAATCAAGGGGCTGGATATCCTGCTAGGTCCCTCCTATGGGTGGGACCAGGGAAGGGGGTGGGTACACCCCTTTCCCTTTGTCCAGTTTCGTGCCAGAGCTGGGGCTGGAGTGCCCCAGAACCGGTTCGACTGGATTTTGCATGGAACACCTTGTGTGCCCCAGGCAGTGTCTAGTTTCATTCAGCCCTCCCTGCCCCAATCCACTATCTCCTGTCTGGGGTGGTGTAACTTCTCCCTGTGACAGGAAACCTTTTGTCCAAGCCTCCCCTGCCAAGTTTTGGTCAGCAGCAGGAGGTTAGACTTGTGTCTGTGGCAGCAGCATCCATTTTGTGATGCTGAGGCTCTGGTTAGTTTTAACCGCATTTAAGTAAAGTTACATGTCTTCTCCCTCTAGAAGGGTGGAATGCTACCTCCGTCGCCAGAACTGGTGAGGGGGTAGTATTCCAAAGTGTATGACACCTTACACCACATGTTTTGATAAAGCCAAACCAAAGTTAGCAATAACCGCGAGGATTATAATGCACTTAAGAGTATATGGTATGGCAATACCCTGGAACAGCTATAAGGAAATAGTTCCGAAAGCTGCAGACAGACTCAGCTTATGCTAGAGCACCATCTCACATAAAACCAAGCACTCAGCCACCAGGATTGTTAAGTCCTGCCATAGGAGTGACTTATAGGTATATATGTGTCCAGATATAGGTTTAGATATAGGTATACTATATCTAAGCAAGGGGTGATTAAACGACCTTGCCGCAGCTGAGTGATCAGCCAGTTGTGTCAGCTTGGATGGCCAGCCAGGGGTGGCAAAAGATATGCTGCAGCCCCTGGTAGGCCTTGGATGCACCTATGCCCTGGGTACTTATATTACACTGTACAGGGGCTCATAAGGTGACCCAATCCAATTCGTTATGCACCTAGGGTACATGGAGTCCATTTTAAAGAGAGAGCAGATAGCCTGGGACCCTGATTAGCAGGATCCCAGGCCAACTAAGTCAAAAACCAGCTAAACACAAGGCAAAAAAAATCTGGGGTAACCATAGTCAGGTATCCACTTTCCTACACTGAGTATATGAAAAAGGCATCCAAAAACCTTGAGGCTAGCCAGGAACTCCAAAAAGCCTGACATGACCAAAAGGTTGTGCTGACTGTTTACCAGCCAGGGCAGAAAGTGTGGGTGTTGGAGCCCGTGGCCCCAGCAGCACTCCAAGACAAATAGTCTGGACCCACACTATTGTTGAGCAGAAGGGAGAGGTAACCTATTTGGTTGACCTTGGAACAACCAGGAGCACCAACAGGGTGCTTCATGTCAACACATTGAAACCATATGTTGACAGGGCCGACATGGGCTTGCTTATGGCGACAGATGAGGGACAGGAGGAGGAGAGTGACCCTCTTCCAGACCTGCTTTCTCAGAACCCTGATGATGGTTCAGTTGATGGTGTAGCCTTGGTTGGCAGCCTCACTGACCAACAGCAACAGGATTGCAGACAAGTTCTACAGTCCTACAGACATATGTTTTCACTGACTCCAAGTCAGACTACCTGGTGCACTCATGAAGAGGACACTGGGGACAGCCTGTCAAGAGTCAAATCTACAGGCAACCTGATCATATCAGGGACTGTATCAGGACAGAGGTCCAAAAGATGTTGGAGTTGGGAGTCATTGAGCCCTCAGAGAGCCCTTGGGCCAGTCCTGTAGTCCTGGTGCCTAAAACCTCACACCCAAGATGGTAAGAGAGAGAGATGAGGTTTGGCGTGGATTATAGAGGCCTCAATGCTGTCACTAGGACAGATGCCCACCCAATACCCAGAGCAGATGAGCTCATTGACAGATTGGCTTCTGCCAAGTTTTTGAGTACATTTGACTTGACAGCTGGCTACTGGCATATCAGACTAGCTGATGATGCAAAAGCCAAAACAGCATTCTCAACCCCAGGAGATCATTATCAATTTGTGGTAATACCCTGTGGTCTGAACAATGCACCTGCCACATTCCAAAGGTTGGTGAACCAGGTCCTCTCAGGTCTGGATGACTACTGTGCAGCTTATCTAGATGATATTGCTGTCTTTAGCTCCACTTGGGAAGATCACCTGATCCACCTAAAGAATGTTTTGGAGGCTCTGCAAAAGGCAGGCCTAACTATCAAGGCTACCAAGTGCCAGATAGGGCAGAGCAAGGTTGTATACCTGGGCCACCTTGTAGGTGGGGGTCAGGTTCAACCATTGGAGAGCAAGATCCAGACCATAAAGGACTGGACTCCTCCCACCACCCAGACACAGGTCAGAGATTTCTTGGGCCTGTCAGAGTACTACAGGAAGTTTGTTAAGAACTATGGGTCCATTGTGACTCCTCTTAATGACTTAACTTCAAAGAAAATGCCAAAGAAAGTTCAGTGGACAGTAAGCTGTCAAAAGGCATTTGATGACCTGAAGCAGGCCATGTGCACTGCACTATTCGGCAAAGTCCAGAATACTCCAAGGAATTCATTATCCAAACAGATGCTTCTGAGTTGGGTGTAGGGGCGGTTCATTCACAACTGAATAAAGATGGTCGAAACCAGCCAATAGCTTTTATTAGCAGGAGGTTGACCCCTAGAGAGAAAAGTTGGTCAGGTATTGAGAGAGAGGCCTTTGCAGTGGTTTGGGCCCTGAAGAAGCTGAGGCCATACTTGTTTGGTACTCACTTCAAGATTCAGACAGACCATAAGTCCCTCTTGTGGCTAAATCAGATGAAGGGTGAAAATCCCAAACTGGTCAGGTGGTCTATTTCCCTACAGGGGATGGACTTTACAGTGGAACATAGACCTGGGACTGACCATGCCAATGCAGATGGACTCTCCAGATATTTCCACTTAGAACATGAAGACTCAACTGGTCAAGGTTAGTTTAATGTCCCTACGTTTGGGGGAGGAGGGGTTGTGTAGGAGAGTAGGGTCTGCTTCCTATGGTCACCCCCACTTTTTGCTGTGATTCTCTGGTTTTTCGACCTTAGTGTGGCTGTGGGCCTGCTAATCAGACTCACAGCACAGCTGTTCTCTCTCTAAATTGATACCATGTACTTTAGGGACATACCAGATTGGGTATTGGGTCACCTTTGTGAGCCACGGTATAGTGTACCATAGGTACCCAGGGCATAGGTGTATCCAAGGCCTACCAGGGGCTGCAGCATGTATTATATAACAAAAACAATGGGTCATGTGGGAAATTATAAGTGATTTATGATAGGAAACAATGCACAATGGCAATGGGGGTGATTAAGGCAAATGTCAAGGCAAAGAAGCTTCTCATACTCAGTGCGGATTTACAACTTTTTATATTTTATGTAACCAAATTTCATTTGTTTGTACAGTACTTCCAAATTTACATCATAAATACATATATTAATCAACAGTTGTATTATGCCACCCCTGGCTGGCCATCTAAACTGACACCACAGGCTGATCACTCAGCTTGGGTAAGGTGGTGTAATCACCCCTTACTTAGATATAGTATATCTATATCCACCTTATATATAGACACATAGTAACCTATAAGTCACTCCTATGGCATGCCTTGACAATCCAGGAGGCAGAGGGCTTGGTTTTATGTGAGAGGGTGTCCTAGCATGAGCTGAGCCCCTCTGCAGCTTTCGGAACCATCTCTCTATGATATAGCCATACCATATACTCTTAAGTGCATTATAATCCTCGCGGTTAATGCTAACTTTGGTTTGGCTTTATCAAAACATGTTACGTAAGGTGTCAAACACTTTGGAATACTACCCCCCCGCCAGTCCTGGCGGCGGGGGTAGCATTCCACCCTTCTAGAGGGAGAAGACATGTAGTTACTGCTTTACCCGGTTAAATTTAAACAGAGCCTCAGCATCACAAAATGGATGCTGCTGCCACAGACACGAGTCTGACCTCCTGCAGCTGGGGGAAACTCCAGCAAGGGAGGCTTGACAATAGGTTTCCTGTCGAGGGAGGTGCTTGCACCTCCCCAGACAGCCTGTAGTGTATCGAGGTAGGGTGGGTTGAATGGAAAGATGCTTTTCCAGACACTGCCTGGGGCACACAAGGAGCTCCATGCATAGCCCGGTTCAAACCAGTTGCTGGAGCACTGCAGCCCCGCTCTGGCGCGAAACCGGATAAAGGGAAAGGGGCGTAACCACTCCCTTCCCAGGTCCACCCATAGGAGGGACCTAGCAGGTAATCCAGCCCCTAAAATTAGTATAAAGATAGGAGCTGTGTCCCCAGGACTTTAGAATATCCTGGAACGAAACTCTGATACGAAACTCTCTGACCTTCAACGTTCTATTTCGACTAGAAGACTGAAGACATCTCCTTTGTGGTCAAGGAGTGACCACCCTGTGCAAACAGGCACCACCAGTAACTTGTCAGTTTGCTTTGTCGACTCTTCTGCCAGAACCTGAAGACTCAGCGACACAGGAACTGGACTTCCAGACTTCTCTGACTCTGATCTACCTCCACACCAAAGCTGAGACCCGTGGCGGACACGAGAGACGTGGGACCGGACACCCTGGACTTCCTGCATTTTGCTAACTACATCGAATCCTGAGGTAACTCACAGTTGTGCATTGGGGTACTAGAAGCCCAAGACCCGAGCACCATTTGCAACCTAGCTCAGCCCTCCATACTCTACGAGTGCCGCGTGGGGCCTGCTCCTGCATTTCAGCTCGACGTGTCTTCCCAGTTGCTAGCCCGCTGGCTAGTTAGCCCTCTGAAGACTTCTTTTGGAATTTACACTGTTGGCCTGGTTGCTGCAGGCTTGCTCCAGCTTTCCTCCAAAGGAGAAGCTCACCAGACCTTGCTTGTCTGACTTGAAGCCAATCTTCACCTCCTGCATGGGTTCCAGTTGCCAAGGCTTGTTGGGTCCAATCCGGATATCGACGCTGCTGTCAACTAGATCCTTCGTGGGACAGTTTGAATCCAGCTCCTGGTCATCGTTGACGCCTCCTGGTCCTCGTGGCTGCAGAGACAAGCTTCATCTCTTCACCTGAAATCTACTTGACATCGCCTGGTTCCTTTCTGGTTCCTTCCTGGTTACTGGCTAGTGACCCAGACTCTGTCCCCACTGCTTTCAGGTTCTTCAGTTCCTCGATCCACCCTTGGATCCACCCGGACACTTTTCTTCTGGTCGCCAGCTGCACTTCTTTGCAGATCTCCATTGAAACGATCAACAAAACCCGACATCAAAAGGCACCAATGCACCAGGCTTTCCTGGGTGAGGTAACACGAGTACTCTGTTGCTCCCGCGGATCTTGACTCTCGAAGTGTCCTACTTTATAGTGGTTTTGTTGTAGTCCATCTGGAAGTGCCCTAAATCTTTAACTTTGTAACTTTTACGTTCCCATTAGAAGTCAATGGTAACTAACGACTGTGTTTAGACACTGCACGCGTCTCCCGTGGGTCTCCTACTTCCTAACCTTTGGTCGTCTAGTGTAGCCCCAGCGATTCTTTAGGCCCTAGGCCTATTCACTATTTCTGAAGTGGTCCTTATATCACTTACTTAGTATAAGGTTTGTGAGGCCCCTAGGGCATAACTGTATTTGTGCAACTTATAGTATGCTAATTGAGTAACTTGTGATGTACTTCGATCTCCGACCTCATAAAGAGTGCAGAGGGGTTGTGTTAGAAATAAATACAAATATATTTGATATATACCTTGTGGGGTGTCCTTTCATTTGGTATTCAAGGGATTATAGTCAGTCAGTCAAACACTTTATTTTGATTAATTAAAATCATAAAAACAGAGTAAAAACATACTACCTAAAGGTTTAAAATATTAAAATAGATATATGTACGATTATTACACTCAATATACAAACTATTCACAGTACATAAATTCATCATTAGTTTAGTCAAAATCAAATAAGTCTAATAAAACAATTTTCCGAGTATGGGGCCAACCGAATATTCAAACTCAGACAGTCTTTTTGTTATTGATCCAAGCCGCGGCCAACAGAAAACTTGCAACGCTGTAGATGTTACGTGTGCTACTGAGCATTTGCAAATAAAGCAGGGCGGGACTTACTTGTACAAATCCTGCCACTCGCAATATGGGGGTCAAAATTTTTTTCCGGATCTCTGAATAATACTCACAAAACATAACAGAATGCAGGGTGTCTTGTGTGGAAAAATTATCGCAAGAACAGGGCGCAGAATTTTCTGGTTTTCCCCAATTTGCAAAAGCACATAGGGTGAGGTGAATTAAGTTAAACCGAAATCTGACCAGCAAGTAGCGATGGAATGGCTTGGTTACAATTTTAAGGTAAGGTTCAATGGAGGGGGAAGTTAATAAAGCATAATTAGCTTTAACGCATGGTTTCATTAACTCCCGCTCCTCCCGCTCCATTTCTAGCATGTTCAGAAAGTTATACCTAATCCAACCTATGTCCTCTTTTTTTATACATTCGGGTGATGTGTACAATTCAGGTCGTCCGAGTTTGATGAACGCCGCTCTAACGTACATCAGCCAAGGGACCCTGTGTGCCTTGTCAAGAGCTACACAATCACTTAGGATCTGGTGATTCAGAGTAATTTCCTCATTTAACCACGTTTTCACCCAACAGATCAACGGTGCCATTTTTAATTGATCTGAAATATAGCCCAATCCTAATTCTGTGTGTAGGGAATAGGTCGGGGTCGACTGGGGAACTGTCAGAAGAGATCTTAGAATTCTATTTTCTGCGACTTGTATCTTATTCTGAGATGTATAACCCCATAAAGATGCACCATAGGAGGCAATTGCCAAACATTTAGATTTATAGATCTTCAATATTGCCTCCATAGGTCTAGCTCCCAGCCTTTTAGAGAAGCCCAGGAGAGCTGATGTTGATCTTGCTACCGCATTGCTCCTAAGCTTCTGTTGTGGTCCCCAGTTTCCTTTTTCGTCAAAAAGGACCCCGAGGTAAGTAAAAATCGGGTCCTTTGAAAGTTCTGCACCATTGCAAGAGAAAGATTTTATCTTCGCATTCCTGCTTCTTGTCCCGGCCACCATAACATGTGACTTTTTGATATTCACTTTTAGATCCAAGGAGTCCATGAAGCAGCCGAAGTGATCCAGCAGCCTCTGAAGGCCCAGTCCTGTACCTGCCAGTAACATTGCATCATCCGCGTACAGGAGAACCGGAATAACCGATTCCCCTATCCACGGGACATCCAGAGTAGCCACTCTCAAGGTCTTCTCTAGGGCGTTAATATAAATGGTAAAAAGGAGGGGTGCCAGAATGCATCCTTGCCTGACACCCCTTTTTGAGCTAAAGTGGCTAGTGCACCGTCCTTCCCGGGTAACCCTGACCGATGCAGAGAGGTCCTGGTGCAAGTAACTTAGAAAATTAACCAGTGATGGATCTATACCTATTTCCCGAAGGATTAACCATAATTTTGAGCGATTAACTAAATCGAAAGCTGACTAGAGATCCATGAAACCCATGTATAATAGCCCTTCCTTAGCCACTGTGTATTTACTTATAAGGAGATGTAGGTTTAAACATTGGTCCAGGGTACTCCTATGTTCTCTAAATCCATATTGGAGGTTAGAGAGGACCCCCCTGCCCTCTAGCCAAACCCTAAGTTTGTGTAAAATAACTCTACCCAAGATTTTTACTGCAGAGTCTAACAAAGAGATTGGCCTGTAACAGGTGGGGTCCCCTCTAGCCCCCTTTTTAAATATCGGTACTATGATGGATTTTGCCCATGAGGATGGAAAGCCCAGAATGGACGAGGCATTGAAAACATTAGTCAAAATCTTGGCCCAAAAATTGGGGTAGAGACTATATAAATCTGCAGGCACCCCATCGGGGCTTGGAGCTTTATTTTTTTACATGTCTCTGATCGCTTTTTCCACCTTGCTCACTTCGAAGTTTACAAGGTGTACACATTGAGAGGTAGTATTAGCACCTTCCAGCGGCTCTAAGCACTCCTTATCATAAATTTCCTTAAAATGTCTAAGCCAACATTCATCAGGAATAACGCAATCCATGACTAAGTTCTCTTGCTCAGAGAAGAACGGGTGATTTATGGTTGCGCAAAACCTCGTACTATCCCTCAAAACTTCAATTGAGAGGAGATTATCCCACGCCTCCTCTTTGATTTGTTGTTTGCGTATAGCAATGGCTATTTTGTATTTCATCCGAAGGTTAGCAGCAAGGGCCCTATCCCTAGACCTTATTTTCAGTGCCCGGAGAAGGGCTCCATGAGCCTTAGAGCAACCACTATCGAACCATCTTTGTGCCTTCCTTGAATTATCTCTAATATCTACCTCTAAGTTCTTTGCGATCTGATCACATACTGCCACATAGGCTCCTAAGATCTCCCCACTCGGGCCGAGCTATCAAGGCAAACCGCAAGATTTGCCTCTGCCTTAACAGCAAGGTCCTCAAAAAAGAGTTCCGGCACCATCCTGTCCCATTTGATCCTTCTCCCTTGGTCTTTTGTTGTTAGGCTTCTATACTCCCCCAACCCATTGCCCTTAGGGCCACTCAGTTCCCCTAGATCGACATCTAAGAGGACCGGATTATGGTCACTAAATGTTGAGGTCACCACTCTATAGCCTAAGGTCTTAACCAGTACCGCGGGAGATAAAAAGATATAATCGATAACTGTGTTAGTCCATCTTTCTATAAAGGTGGGTACCCTCTCCACCCTTCATCAGGACATGGTTCAAATAGATTCATATTGGCCAAAAAATCCTCAAGTGCCTCTCCCTGGCTACTGTGCTCAAAGTGAGACACCACTGCACTAGGCGGCCTGCATGGGTCACCTGAGTAACAGCCCCATTTGCACGGATGAATATTAAAATCTCCCAACAGGATCACCTCGAAAACAGTGTTCTGAGTAAGTTTATAAACTGACAACAACTGTTCCAGAGCCCTTAGGTGCTCATTATGCTGTGAACCCTCGTTCGAGTTATAAAAGTTAATTAGAAGGTACATCTGCGAGATGGTGCCGCTCCATTCTAATATCATAATATTGCCGGAGTCTAGATCCAGTTTTTTAAAGACCCCTATCAAGTTAAGCGAAATGAGAAAAATTAAACCACCCTTAGGCCTCCCGACAGCTCCTTGGACAGCTGGGATGGCAAAGCTTAGGTATCCATCCATACTGAAACTTCTTGCAAAATCCCACGTTTCCTGCAGGGCAATAATATCGTACTGCTTCACAAAATTCACCCACAGGTCATCAGTCCTCTAAGGCCTAATGCCCGCCACATTCCAGCTCATAATCCTACATGGTACTATGTGATTAGCCCCCCCCCATCTAAATCACCCTGATATTGGATACTAGCGGATTGTCAATCATTTGATTCCAGTTGTGACAAAGGAGAGAAACGATTTGGGAGGTCTATCTCCATATTTGACTGGTGCGGAGGTGAATGAATTGATAATGTGACTGGGGGCACCCTTTCTGTCCTCTGTGATGGCCCCACCATTAGCCCATTCTGAACGGTATCATCGATTTTGTGTGGAGTCCTCAACAGACTACCCCGGGTAGGCAATAACTGAGGTTTGATCGAATTTATTTGATATGGCCTAACTGGGGGATAAAAATAGCCTAAAGGGACAGGTCTAATGCCCGTGTTATCCAGCTCCGAGGCCTCCCAAAATAATCTCTCAGCAATTGACCGGGTATTGAAATTCACAACCACACAGTCCCCGGTAATGCATTTGGGGCGACAACCAACCCAATCAACTCTCCTTGCCATAATAATGGATCTTGTAATGTCTAAACCTCCACTACTGTGATGCGCGCACCAGTGACTGGCTAACTTCAGGAGATCATGAGTTGATTCTTTCATACCATCCCTTAATGGAGGGACTCCTGTAAAGACAGCCACCAATGGGGCGGCCTCTGGCGGCAGATCTAGGATAAAGCCCTGCCGGTGCTCCTGTCTAACTCTAGATGGGGATGGTCTCCTAGTGTTGCCAACTCCATAATTAATGTTCCCTACTCCAGCCTTATTGATGGTAAGGGGTATGCTTCCTACAGTTGTTTCCGGGCTCTTCTCTCTAGTGAGCATATTTTCAACCCTAGGCTTATCGGGGTGGGTTGCTGAAGCCTGAATTGGGCGCCATTGTTGGCCTGTATACTGTTTAAAAAAAAATCAATATTTTCGCATTTCTTTAACAGCCCTGCTACACAGGTATTAAGGGTGTCCACAATGGCCACTAAAGCAGGTTTCAGACGTGCTGTAAACAGTTCCTCAACCATTTCCCCGACATATTCTCTAATATTAGAGTCCATACAATGGGCAGGAACAACCGGCTTTTATCTCTTTGTAGGTTTTTTTACGGTCTACACTTGCGCAATGGATGTTGTAGGGGGCTTTTGGCCCACAGTCCCTCTGACGCTACCAGTATATCAGTCTCACCTGAAAGGGACTCGATCAGTGTGGGTGGTTTTTGAATCACAATGTTCGGCTCCAGGGGTATGCTCGTGGTCCGGTCCAACACTGAAGCACCTATTACAGGAGCTACATCAGCGCTACCTAGGCCCAGTTCTTTCTCTGCATTCGCAATTTCTTTAGATAGTACCCCCACAGCTGATGTCAAGTATGGTATTATTGATTCAGATTTCCTCGGGACCTTGGCTTTTTTCCCCTTATGCTCCCCATTACATTGCTTTTTTCGCTTACCCACTGAAGAGGTCTGAGGGGTGACCCAGCCCTGCCTCTTCTGGCCCCTGATGGCCACAGACGGCCCGCCCTTTGCCCGGGCTTCGCCCGGCGCTTGCGCGGGCGCGTACCGCCTAGCAGAGGGGGCTGGTTGCTTATACACCTTCCGGTTGCAAGGGGGAGGGGCGTGATGTCAAGTGCGTGCCGCAGAGCGTCCTGGTCCTTGAAGCCTGCCTGTTAGCCCCCACAGCACAGCAACGGTGATGCGAAGCGTCTCCCGCAGAGCGGGAGACGCGAGAAGTTTAAGTAGCCCCCGATTGCAAGGGGGAGGGGCGTGATGTCAAGTGCATGCCCCAGAGCGTCCTTGTCCTTGAAGTCCACCTGTTAGCCCCCACAGCAACGGCGATGCGAAGGGATTATAATTGGTCAAACAAACAGCTTCACATGCTCTTTGGAGTTTAGCCTAAGACTGCTGGTCCATGCTACCACTAGGATAGCTTGTCTATAAGGTTGGCTTTACAACCACCATCAATAAGGGTCGTTTGGACTGGTGCAAGGTGCCCACTAGAATAGTGGGCATCATATGCCAGGCTAACTTCTCACAGTTCATACACCACCTTACAAAGGGTGCTGTAGCAGACCTCTTGTGTCATTTTGAGTGGTCTCTCAGGGGTGACATCTCACATGCTGCAGCCCCTGAGAGGCCTCTGAGGTACCTATGACCTAGGTATATAGGATACCATATACTAGGTACTTATAAGGGTACCCCAGAATCCAATCTGTGGTGTACCTAGAGTACATACAATCATTTTAGAGAGGAAGCAGCTAGGCTAGAGTCCTGGATTGCAGGGCCCCAGCCAGACTAAAGTCGAAAAACAGTGAAACATCAGCAAAAAGTGGGGGTAACTATAAGAAGCCGATCCTACTCTCCTACATAACCCCCCCAAACGTTAGGACGTTAAACTAACCTTGACCAGTTGACTCTTCATGTTCTCAGTGGAAATATCTGTAGAGCCCATCTGCATAGGCATGGTTACTCCCAGGTCTATGTTCCACTGTATAGTCCATCCCCTGTAGGGAAATGGACCACCTCAAAAGTTTGGGGTTTTCACTCTTCATCTGTTTTAGCCATAGGCAGGGCTTATGGTCTGCCTAAACCACAAAGTGAGTGCCAAACAAGTATGGCTTCAGCTTCTTCAGAGCCCAAACCACAGCAAAGGCCTCCCTCTCAATAGCTGACCAATGTTTCTCTTCGGGGGTCAGCCTTCTGCTAATAAAAGCTACTCGCTGATCCTGACCCTCATCATTGAGTTGTGATAGCACAGCCCCTACCCCCAACTCAGATGCATCTGTTTGGACAAATAATTCTGTGGAGTAGTTAGGACTTTGCAGAATGGGAACAGTGCACATTGCCTGCTTCAGGTCATCAAATGCCTTTTGACAGCTAACTGTCCACTGAACTTTCTTCAGCATTCTTTTAAAAGTTAAATCATTCAAAGGGGTCATTATGGATCCATAACCTTTGACAAATCTTCAATAGTACCCAGTCAGGCCCAAGAAAGCTCTGACCCGAGACTCGGTGGTTAGAGTAACCCAGTCCATGATGGTCTTAATTTTGCTCTGCAATGGTTGAACCTGGCCTCCACCCACAAGGTGGCCCAGGTACACAACCTGACACTGCCGTATCTGGCACTAGGTGGCCTTGATAGTTAGGCCTGCTTTCTGCAGGGCCTCCAAAACATTTCTCTGGTGGACCAGGTGATCCTCCAAGGTGGAACTGAAGACAGCAATATCATCTAGACATGCTGCACTATAGTCTTCCAGGGCTTTAAGGACTTCGTTCACCAACCTTTGAAAAGTGGCAGGTGCATTCTTCAAGCCAAAGGGCATCACCACAAACTGGTAGTGCCCACTAGGGTTAGAAAATGCTGTTTTTGGCTTTGCATCATCAGCTAATCTGATCTGCCAGTAGCCAGCTGCCAAGTCAAATGTGCTCAGAAACTTGGCTGAGGCCAAAGTATCTAAAAGCTCATCTGCCCTTGGAATTGAGTGAGCATCTGTCCTTGTGACTGCATTGAGACCCCTGTAGCCAACACAAAACCTAATTTCTCTCTTGCCCCCATGGGTGTGGCGTTTTGGGGACTAAGACTACTGGACTAGCTCAAGGGCTATCTGAGGGTTCAATAACTCCCAAATCCAACATCTTCTGAACTTCAGTCCTGATACAGTCCCTGACATGATCAGGTTGCCTGTAAATCTTATTTTTAACAAGCAGATTGTCCCCAGTGTCCACGTCATGAGTGTACCAGGTAGTCTGACTTGGAGTTAATATATGTCTGAACTGTTGTAAAACTTTTCTACAATCAATTTGCTGCTGGTCAGTGGGGCTGCCTGCCAAGGCTACACCATCTACTGACCCATCATCAGGGTTCAGTGAGAGCAGGTCTGGGAGTGGATCACTCCCTTCCTCCTGTCCCTCATCAGTAGCCATGAGCAAACCCATGTCTGCCCAGTCAACATACGGTTTGAGCCTGTTGACATGGAGCACCCTATGGGGGCTCCGGGAGTTCATAAGTCCACCAGATAGGTAACCTCTCCCTTTTGCTCAATTATAGTATGAGGGCCACTCCACTTATCTTGGAGGGCTGCTGGGGCCACAGGCTCCAACACCATTATTTCTGCCCTGGCTGCTAAACAGTCAGCATAGCCTTTTGGTCATGTCAGGCTTTCTGTAATTCCTGGCTAGCCTCAAGGTTTTAGTTGTCTTCTTCATGTACTCAGCCATCCTAGAGCGTAGACCAAGTACATAGTCCACAATATCTTGTTTAGGGGGTTTGAGAGGTAACGCCCATCCCTCCTTCACTAGACATAATGGACCCCTATCTGGATGTCCAAACAGAATTTCAAATGGGCTGTAACCAACCCCCTTCTGTGGAAACTCTGTAGGCAAATAGAAGGCAGGGCAAAATTATGTCCCATCTGCGCCTAAGCTTTACTGGGAGACCTTTAATCATGCCCTTTGAGGTTTTGTTGAACCTCTCAACTAAACCATTGCATTGTGGGTGATAAGGGGTGATACATTTGTAATTTAATCCACACTCCTTCCACATAGCAGTCAAGTAACTAGACATGAAGTTTGCAACTCTGTCTGATACTACCTCCTTAGGAACACCCACCCTGGAAAAGATACCTAGGAGGGCCCTTGCCACCACACGAGCTGTTGTGGTCCTAAGTGGGATCGCCTCCGGATACTTAGTGGCATGGTCCACCACCACTAGTTTAAATCTTTGCTCAGATGCATTTTGGGGATCCATGGGACCAACAATGTCAATCCCTACCCTTTCAAAGGGAACCCCCACCACAGGTAGTGGTATCAGGGGGGCCTTTGTTGTACCAACTGCCTTACCACTGGCTGTACAGGTGACAGAGGAGCGACAGAACTCCTTGGTGTCTACAGACATTTGAGGCCAATGAAAGCAAGGGACAATTCTGTCCCAAGTCTTGTTTTGGCCTAGGTGACCTGCTAAAGGGATATCATGTGCTAGTGTCAATAGGAAGCCCCTAAACTTCAGAGGTGTAGTGTAGTTCCTATTTCCCTTATAGGCTCTGTGCATTGGAATAATATACACTATAGTTTTTGCATAGGATTGAGGTCCGTATGCCTCTATCGAGTACATCAAACTTAATTACTTTGTGTGCCAGCTAACTCAGAGGTCACTAGAAACTTGCAAACACATAAACATGAAAACTATGTTTCCCTTAGAATCATAACAGTCTCAGAATTGTGGAAACAATAGATAACAGTTTCACTCAGTCAATCGTGCATGCTTAGTTTCTTCAGAGTTACACAGAAATAGATAGACGGGAGTTTCAATAAAAGGATTTATTGAACAGTCTTATTTCTCATGTAAGAGATATGAGCTGTTACAATCGCAAGACAGTATGTGAGATATAATACGTACAGCATAAGCAGTAAGAAGAAATAATACTGCAATTGCATTGTCATTTAGCTATGACATATATTCATATACACATACATAAATAACACAGGCTAAAATGTGGATACTCGTCTAATGCTTCTAAATAGTTCTGCCCCAGTGCACCTAACCTAAGTATAGTACAAGGTAAGAAGTAGGTGCTGTTTTCTATAGTATAGTTAGATATAATTTTGTATTGCCAATAATCCCTCTAGGTTCTAGTCTGCTCCATACCTTAGAATGAATGAGGTGGGAATCTCTTTCCAGATCTCAATCTCTAACACCCCGCGAAGGGAGTCTGAGCACTGGAAGCTGGATTCTCTGCGAGCAGGATGACAGCATCTGGTCAGTGCGTCAGGCGGGGACTTGAATTCCTTCCGAACTTGCTGTGGCGAGGCGTATCGAGCTGTGTAGCCGAGCCGTGGTTTGCCCTGGTAAGTCAAGGTATATTTATACCTGGAAGGTGCCTAGGAATGCTAGCACTGACGTAAAGTCAGGCAGAGGAAGACGTCATGAATGAACCCCTAAGGAATAGTAGTTCATGCATAATAAATGAGCTCTTGGAGAAATCAATAATCCAAGCAGGGAAAGTCCCAATGGCTTAAGGGTCTGGTTTTTAAGAAATTGTTTTGACATGGGATGGGATGGACTGATGTAGGTGACCATGCCTGTATTTGGATAGCATGGCTAATGCCTAAATAAGGACTGGGATTCTATGCCTAAATAAGGGCAATGTGAGTTGTGCCTATATAAGGACATGAATCAGGAAACATGTGTCCGGGTATCTAAATCGAAACATAACAATGTCCCTGCCCCCGGGTACCTTTTCGTGCGGGGGCGCGATGGCATTCCCTTGCCTTTACTTTTTGGGGCCCGGGCCCCTGGACACTTTTTCACCAGGGGGGGGCGCAACGGCACTCCCCCACCCCCCTACAACTCTACACAGGGAGTGTGTTGGCGTTCCCCGGCTTAGTTTTCAGCGGGGGCCAGGGTGGGCTCCTGGCACCCAGTGGGGGCACCTGCACTGGGTGCGCGAGGGGGCACCCCGGATTTACTTCGTTTTAGGGAAGCCCCAACGACCCAGCCCACTCCCTGGGCATCTCTGAGACCGGCGGCAGAGCCCTACGTGCTTCGTTGTCGCTCTTCTTAGGGGTCAAAGGTCACCTACCTTCCAGGGGGCCATATCTCAGCCCCTGGGTGTCCGATCTTTTTCATTTTTGCATCTTCTTGCTCCTGGTAGCGCCCCTCCAGCTACTGGGAGCACTCTCCTTCGTCCTCCTTGTTTTCAAGAGGGTGCACTCTGCAGTGAATGGTCTTCCTTGGGTCCCTGCGTCAGACTTTCACCTGGCTCTCCTCCTGGACTCTTCTCCTGGTGCTGTTCGGGGCCCTGGGGGGCAGTCAGGGGGTTTCTCCTTCCAACTGCCCTTTGCCAGGCTCCAGCACCTTCTGCCTCAGCAGACCACACCCCAGAGAGAGCTTCTCTTCCTGTGCAAGTACTTTTTAAAAGTTGAGTAGGGGGCTGGCAGGAAGTCTCTGTTTGTTCTATCAAACAGCGACACATCACTTCCCTGCCCCTGCTCCCTCCAGCCTGCCTAGCCTCTGGGTTTGTTCAAGATGGCGTTGTCCAGGGTCTCTTGCCACATGGTCTCTGAAAAAGCCCCTTCCCCCCTTGCTGCCTTCCCTCCTTGGTGCAGCCTGGGGCCTGGCACCCACTGATAGCTGCTGATGAATGAGCCTGTAGCCCCACCCATCTTCTCTTCGTGGAGAGGAGGCCTTAGCTTGTGGAATAAAGGTTATCAATCCATCCAGCTGAGGTCAGCCCTCAGCCAGGCCCTGGTTATGACTGACTCAGAGAAATGTGACATTTCTGGATGACCCAAAAGCAGTACAAATATGACTTTGGACTCTGCAGAATACTTCTTTTCACATCCGCTACAGTGGACTTTAGTGCATGTCTGGAATCTCTAGGCCTTATGGAAGTTACTCTAGCCCATGGACTCCACATCCCCATAGGGGAATAATGAGGTGAAAAACAGTAGAACACACTGAGTTTCCCTGGCATGTTTCTTCCCAGTGCATAAAGCCTATTCCACGTCACCATCCCATTCTGCATAAGCCCTGCCACACCAGTCTATCTCCAACTTTTCTTTGGCTGTGCACGTTAGGAATCTTCCCTGTGCTGCCCCTACACGTGTGCACACGCATGTACACATGCGTCTGCATGTAACCAGCCCGGTGTCCCTTATTCCAGCTGCTGCGCAGTGGCCTAGTCAAGCCAGGGGGACACCAGTAACATCCCCAAGCAGTTTCTTACATCCTGAGTTCACTGTGGGTGAGTCCCAACTTATGAGGCTCCTCGACAGTAAAAGCTCAACAATTAGGTGTCCAAAAAGCGAAAAATCTGGGCGGCCCATAGTGTCAGAACCACCTTCTAACACCTGTGGAAGAGTTCTTTGCGTTATTGTGTGCAAAATCAGCCACCCAAAGATAATCCGGCCAGCCCACTTCTTGGTCTAGCAGATACAATCTAAGCATTGTCCGAGCTCTTGGTTGGCTTTCTCTGTCTGACCATCTGCTTCTGGGTGGTAACTAGTGATGTATATAGTTTTAATGTTCAGTTTTTTGGTGAATGCATACCAGAAATGAGATAGACACTGAGAACCCTGATCAGAGATTAGAACCTTCGGAATTCCATTTCTCGTACTATGCTTTGACTAAAGGTATGTGCTAACTCCTTAGCTGTAGGTGATATTTTTAATGGGACAAATTGGGCCAATTTTGTAAACGTGTCTACACAGACTAATATTGAATTGGAACCCTCATTTGAGGGCAAATCCACTATTAAGTCTAAGGTTACGGTATGCCAAGGATGGGCCGGATTTGGCAGTGGTTGTAATAAACACTTTAGGGACTGCCTTTCAGGCTTACCACACGCACAGATATCCCAAGTAGCTACATACTGATAAATAGCACTTGTCATATTTGGCCACCAAAACCTTTTTGTAATCAAATCTTCAGTCTTTGAATACCTTTGCGTCCGGCTAACACATGATCATGACGTTCTTCTAGGGCCTTCCTTTGTAAATCCAATGTGGGTAGAATAAACGCTCCATCTTGGAAGGGTGAATTATCTCGAATCTCTCTGGTTGGCCACTGGTCTACCCATTCCTTCATTCCTTGATTTTGCTTCCACTCATGACCTTCAGCACTGATTCTTCCAGCCTACTCTTGAGCACTGCTCTAATGACTCTTCCTTCTGCTATGATGTTTTGATCTTCAATTTTTTCTGGAACATTTTCCGTGCCTAACCGTGACAAGGTATCTGCTTTACCAATCTTTGTTTAAGTGATCACGAAATCATAATCAGTAAAGTACAAAGACCACTGAAGTTGCCTAGTCATTAGTGTTCTTGCAGATTTTTTAATGTTTAGGTTTCGATGGTCCATGTAGACAGTGACATTGTGTTTCTCCCCAAGTAGATAAAGCCTCCATTCCTTGAAGTCATCCTTTATGGCTAGTAATTCTTTTTCGGTAACGGTGTAATTCACCTCAGCAGGGGTCAGTTTCTGTGACCGAAATGCCACAGGGTGAAGTTGGCCTGTCTTCTTGGGTCTTTGTGACAGGACTCCTCCCAAAGCCAGATTAGAAGCATCCATTTCTACATAGAAAGGCTCCGACGGGTAAGGATGCAACAGAACTGGAGTCGTGGTGAAAGTTCCATTTGTGTGGAGAGGGCGCAGGAGCAGGAGGCCGGGTGGGGCGGGGCCAGGCTGACGCTCTTCCGGGCTGAAATGATGAAATGCAGGGGGAGAGCGGACGCGCAGCGGCAAACAGGCTGTAAGGTAGTGGCTGGTTAGCGCTCTACCCTTTAACGCACGAGCAGCTTTCTCATTTTTATTCATTTTAACTCTGCATTTTACTTGCTGTGGACCTGTATTTTAATATTTCTCACTTGTTGGGGACTGGCATTTTACTCCCGACGCCCTTCGGTCCACCGCGGTTTCCGTTTGTGTGGAGAGGGCGCAGGAGGCGGGGTAGGGCGGTGTAGGGTGGGGCAGGGCAGGCTGACGCTCTACCGGGCCCACGGGCTTCCAATATAGTGACTTATACCCCTTTGTAACTCATAGAACTTAGGAACTTGGACAAAACAGAGTGCCTACACTTCATGTCCTTAAGGCATGGAGACTCCTCGTGTACAAAATTTCCTTTTACACTGAATATCAGTCTGGGACACCACGAGTGACAACACACCCTTTACAGCGGGGTGGCCTTCTATTCATTTCTCGTTCCCAGCCAGATCCGGTGTCACCTGACATGGAAGGCCAAGGTCTGAGCTTTGGGGAAGATGACGCAGCAGCAATTCTTAGGATACCTTCTATCTTTGGCTTGGAAAGTGAGGGTACTACAGGCAGCAATTCAGCTGACTTGCAATCCCTATCAGATATGAAAAGAGAATGGGTGAGGTTCACGCTCCATGGGGCACTCATGGCAGAATATTTTAAGGCAAAAATATCACCCAATGGGCTTATTGTCAAAAACTGTCCCAAGATCTTTTGGGAAGATGGACAGTTTAAAATAGAATGGTCACAAATTTCTTGGAAATGTACTCATGACCTTCTAATTCTCATTGTCAACACAGCCAAGAGACTAGCGGATGAGCTGCTTCCACGCATTCAGATTGCAGAGAGTGCCCTTAAAAGTACTCTCCGGAGTCCAAGCTTTAAAGCTAAACTTTCCGAATTGAATAATGAACTGGCACAACACAAGGAATACTTAATGAAACAAAAAATCACTAAGTTACAAAAAGATGTTAAGCACTTTGACAAGGAAAAGGTTTACCCATGCCTCAAGGCAGACTACGTCCCGCCAGGAACAGGCTACCTGTCAGACTCAAGCGCGACGTCATCAAGGAGAGGCTCCAATAGTAACAGCAACTCTAGCGGAGATGACTGGTTGTCCAATCATCAGAGGGGAAGAGGGGGAAGACCAGGACGCAATAGGTACCCGCACCCCCACTACCAGAGTCCCCCGTTTTGGCAATACCCCATGTTCCCGCAGGCCCCACCACAGTTTGCACCTCAATACCCGCCGCAATTTGCCCCCAAGGGTATAAACCAGCCATTTTTTAGGCAGAGACTGGGAAAGAGGGCGAGGGCGAAAAAGAGGCAACAAACAAGACTAGAGAGTACAATGGGAAGAACCGCCAGCACAGGGATGGACACCAGGAGCAAAACGACCAACAAAAAATGAGCCTGGTGGTGAATTTATCTACACGCCAGCTCATCAAAACTGAAGAGGAGGTCCTTCAAAAAGGACTCGGATCTGTCCCCACTCCCAGAATTGACAACTTTCAACAGACCTGCGAATTACATCAATTTTTTCGTAAGATTAGGCTCAGAGCATTCTTTGAGGGCAAAACCTTCGAGCCAATCGAAGACTCAGGCCTACATAACCCATCTACATTCACACCCCACAGTGGGATGGTCCCAAATGAAATTCTGACCTATGAACAGGCAGTACTCAAAGACATCAAACCCCTAACAGGAAAGAAAAATCACAACAATTTTTCTAGGAAAGAGATGCAGTCTCCAGAATCCCTTGCAAATGACCTTACAATCACGGTCAAACAAGCAGACAAAGGGGGAGCGACAGTTATATTGAACACATCAGACTACGACAAGGAATGCCTTAGACAATTAGGCGACGGGCGCTACTATACATCCATCCACAATCACCCCACCAAACGACTCAAAAACACCATCAAGGGCCTGGTGGAGTCAGCAGAATGTCAAGGGTGGTTGAGCAAAAAGGAGGCAACGTTCCTAGTTAAAAAGGACCTCAGGGTGCCATACTTCTATGTACTCCCTAAAATACACAAGGGAGTCACACCCGTAGCAGGCCGTCCCATAGTGTCTGGGATTGACTTAGTGCTGGAACCTTTATTGCAATTTTGCAATCATTTTTTGCAACCACTGGCTAAACACATCCCCTCATACATCCAGGACACGACGGACGTTTTACGTTTGCTGGATGAGTTTGAAAACACCAAACAGATTGACTTTCTTATCACCCTTGACGTGGAGGCCCTATACACGAACATCCCCCAGAGGGTCACACTAGGAGTAATCGAAGAGTTACTCAACACCATCCCCTGGGAGTCACCTATACCTGCTGCATTTGTCATGGACTGTGCAACCCTAGCACTCACAAAAAACTACTTTGAGTTCAAAGGCCAATATTACCATCAAACGCAAGGCACGTCAATGGGGAGCACATTAACCCCAGTGTGGCCTGCCTTTACATGGCTGAATTTGAAGGGAAACACATTCATCATCACACCAACCCGTACCAGACAAACATCAGATTATTGACGATATCCTGATCTTCTGGGCTGGCAACAGCAAGTCATACAATGAATTCTTTGGCTGGATCAACACATTGAACCCTTACCTGAATTTTACCATCACAGCATCCCCTTCGCAAATAGTTTTTCTGGATTTAACAATCATGATTGAAGGGGACCACCTGAATACAACAATGTACAGGAAGAGTACTGATTGCAACAGTCTCCTACACTTCCCCAGCCATCACCCCAAAGCACTGAGAACGAACCTCCCCTTTGGGCAATTCTTGAGGGTGAGGAGAAATTGTAGCAGTACTGAGAGCTACAGATCACAATCCAAAATCCTCTCTAGAAATCTCACAGACAGAGGCTAACCATGTAGGGATGTTGCCCTAGCAAGGAAACGAGCTCGGAACAACCACAGGGAAAGGCTCCTAGTGAGAAAGTTGAGAATCCCACGGACATTGAGCCTATGACATGTGTGACCACCTTCACAAATGCTTCGAATGACCTTAAGAAAATCCTGAAGAGGCATTGGCAGATTTTGAACACAGGCGTTCTTGAGTTTGAACCACCACGGTTCGCATTCAAACGTTCCATGAACATTAAGGACGCCCTGATCCAAACAAGGCCAAAGCAAAAGATACCAGCTAGACAGACAACGCTATGGCATCTACCCTCAGTGAAGGGACACTACCCTTGTGGCTCGTGTAGTGCCTGCCCCTTTACGTCCACACATAAAACCATTAGGTTAAATGATTCCTTCATGAATTGCAACAGCACAAATTGCATTTACCTTCTGATCTGTCCATGTCATCTATATTATGTGGGCATGACTACACGCCCCATTAAGATACGCATCTCAGAACACCGTAGCAATTTCCGCTGTAAGAAGACTAACACAAACATGTGCAAACGCTTCTTAGAACACAACCACACAGCAGACTCTCTAAGATGGTTAGTGCTTGAAGCAGACCCTAAAACATCCAAACAGAGTCTCTTTTACAAAGAACAGAGGTGGATACATCGTCTAGCCTCTAACAGTACTGGCCTAAATGAAGAGATTCCGTGGAGCACGATATAGCCACACACCCTAACCCAGAAACTAACAAGGGAGCAACCTGGTACATGCAATTCTCCCTTTATGTCCTAAACCAAGGAATCCGGTTTCCTCCTTCCCCCACTTTTTAGCTCAGAATGGGGACACCGTAAACACTGGGATGACTTGATTTAGTTACTCATGAGCCCTGCGACGTCGACAAGGATTCACACAAAACACTGTGACTTATGACTGGACGTGCTGGGGCCTGTCTAGCATTCTCCAGACTCTGCGTCCAACATCGTGTGACGCTAACATCTATCGACCACCGGGGCCAGAGGGCCTTTTCTTTAGCTCACTCACAGAAGTGGTAGAGGCACATGCAAAATCCACCAGCAATTTTACACTGGTAGGGGACCTAAACCTCCACTTTGAGGACCCTAGTAATAGAGAGACATTTGAGCTGATACAAGATCTCGCCGCAATACAAATTATACAAAAAGTTACCGCACCCACGCACATAAAAGGTCATACCTTGGACTCTGTGTTCACTAATAATGTGGAGTTGACAGTAGAGACTCCTATTCCGCTACCATGGACCGATCATTTAATGATCCCTTTCTCTCTAAGATCACTCTCTCACTGTGAATCCAAGGAGCATAAGTCGACGAAAGCCCGTCCATGGTCCAAACTTTCCGCTGAGGCATGGTCAACTCAACTTATAAACTCCAAACCTATTTTTGAGACTGACATTTCCTCTGCAGCTAAGTAATTTAACTATTGGTTGGAATTCACACTGGATAAAGTCATTCCGGTAAAAAAATATAATCATAGGATGAGAGAAAATATCTCCCCATGGTACTCACCCCAGCTTAGGTCGCTCAAACAACAAGCATTGGAAATGCAATAGGTCTCGCATTAGAAAAGTTGGAGCTATTGGTTTTGTAAATAATTTTTTTTTTTATGTGTTGGTCTTGAAAATAGCCAAATTAATAGCTTTGTCATTTACAATGCCAATACTTTAAACTTTTTCAAATGTGACACCTATACCATTTGTAATGCAACATGTTTTGTATGTACGTGACTTAGATGTATTCATCTAACAAATACAAATGTGATGTGGTGGATGTGGTGGTGGTGGATGTGGTGAAAGTGGTGGTGGATGTGGTGGTGGTGGTTGTGGATGTGGTGGTGGTGGATGCGGTGTAAGTGGTGGATGTGGTGGTGGTGGATGCGGTGGAAGTGGTGGATGCGGTGGAAGTGGTGGATGTGGATGCGGTGGTGGATGTGGTGGTGGATGCGGTGGATGTGGTGGATGTGGTGGTGGTGCCCCCTAGTCTTTGACTGACTTTACTGATGGACTGTTGTCTAAATACCTTCCTTGCTGCTAAAAAAACAGAAAACTGGCTTCCAGTTTTCAGGCAGAGGAGCTATAACCTAAGAAAAGTGGTTAAATGGATGGTTATGCACCAATGGATATAATTCGGGCAGGGAGGTAAGCAGGGAAAATGCCAACGTTATTGTTTTGTAGGCAAAGAATGAAAAATCTCTTACTGTTCAGAAACAAGCAAAATGTCATACATTTTAATACATTACAAAAATCTATATTTGTTAGGGCTTGGATGGAAGATTTGCTCCAGTCATGTTGAAGACTAAAGAAAATACTAAGCAAATGCCCAATTCAATTGATTAATATGCCTAGAACGCAAACTTCCCAGGTATGCTAAGTGGTATGTCCTGTTATCTGTTCTAGGTCAGAGGTGACTTTCAGTCAGAAATTTGATTGAGAGGGACATGACCATAGCATGTCCAACATGTCTGAAATCGGCAGTGGGCATTTATTCAAAGGGAAAAAAATATGTATTTTCCCAGCAGCAAAATGGGCTCTGTGCATTACAAAGAACTGTACACGTTTGAATGTTGTGTTTCTGGAAACTGTTGCTGGGTACGCCAGTGTTCTCTCATTCTGTGTTATTTAAAGCCCTCCCCAACTCTGTTTTTCATTTGTCTTGGAGCCATTCCAAGGTGATCTATGTGAGCACCAAGCGCCTTGGTCACCTAGCGGAGACGTCGGCCAGAGCCCATAGTATGAACACTTTTGTATGACCACATGTGTTTGCTGTTCATCAAGTACAGTATTCCATTTAGATTGAAGATTGCGAGTCAAAGTGTTGTAGGTTAAGAATTCACCTCTGTGGATGTTGGATTGGTCCATAATCGAATGAAAGGACAAAAGATGCTCATAGTGAAACACGCCAACCACAGTCACTAATCCTGCACAGTGCCACTGCTTCAGGTTAGCTGCGGTTTAAACAGTTTCAGGGTTTAATTTGCTCTGAAGTAGGATGGTCGTGCATAGGAAGGGGGTCTGTGCAGTGATATGTAAACGTCTATGAAAACATGTGTAGCACTCCTATTAAGCCGTAGCAAGGAGGGACAGAATGCACAAACTGACAGAAGTGGTGCAATACTATTTCCACTTACTATGCCGCTGGTGCTGTGTCCTTATTGTTGAGATGAGTGACACCAGCGGCAAACCCATTGTAGCTGCTATGCAAGGTAGTAGTGCTCAAAGTTTGTTATTCCCAGGCTGCCTCCATCAGTGGGGAATTCAAGTTTAGCTAGTGCCGCTCTGTGGCAACCATTGCACCAAATTAGTTTGCAGAAGTGAGAAATCAATGGTAGCATGAGATCTGCGAGAATTCAGCTCATAATTTTGTAATCCGAGAGTAAGATTGCTAATGGTCTGTAAAACGAGGGATCAGTAGTGTCTTTGCCAAGCTTGGGGATCGAGACCAAAAGGGCCTCCCTAAGGGTGGGCAGTCGGGTGACTTCAGTTGCTGCTGACTGTACAGTTTATCCAGTTTTGGGACTAGGAAGTCAGCATATGCTTGGTAAAGTTCCAGCGGGAGTCTGATTTTTGCCTTGGCAAGTTAGCATTTCGCATCTTTGATTTCGGATGAGGTTATAGGTGCCTCTAGTTCTCGGTGCTGCTTTGGGGGATATCGGCAGTAGTTGTTGTGCGACACGGCGGACAGGGGAGGGGGCGGAGCGGGGAGAGGTGCAACACGGCAGGCAGGGGAGGAGAGTAGGAGGAGGAGAGGGGAGGAGAGTAGGAGGAGGAGGGGGGGAGGAGAGTAGGGGAGGCACTGCCGCTAAGTGCAATCAAGAAGTGAGGGGGCGGAGCTGAACACGCGTCGCTTTCCGAAAGTTAACACCAAAGAGAGGGGGCTTACCAGAAACGAATGCAGCGGGAGACATCTGACAGGAGGAAAAAAATGCATAGATATCGGTACCACAACTACAAGTTCCCGAAGAAGGTTCGACACACGGGTAGAAGAGAATGTGTGTGCTCCGTGTGTACTGCCGATCTCGGTTGCCACTCCCTCCAAGGAGCCAGAGTGACGTAAGCGCTAGGGGAGGTCCTCATAGGCAATTTAAATGTTACGCCACACAAAGATCTCAGACATTTTACCCGAGTGTAGGAGTAGGAGGAGGAGGAGGAGGGGGGAGGAGAGTAGGGGAGGCACGGCCTAGCGGCCGTGCAATCAAGAAGTGAGGGGGCGAAGCTGGGGGAGGCTGTGAGATGTGCACGCGCTTTTAAGCTCAATGCGCATGCGCATTGAGCTTAAAAGTCACGGGCACTGCAAGGAATCGCCACGATTCCTTGCAAGTTAGTTAAAGAGTGGTTAAGCCCCCATGGACTCGCAAGCTCGATGCGCATGCGCATCGACAGGCGAGACCTAAAAATGTAAACAACTAGAGAGGATCTGGAGAAAGGATTTCAGTGAAAACAATAAAAAATATGTACAGAGAAGCCATAAAGCAATACCAAATGGAAATCAAAAGGGCACAGTCATCTTATTATGAGGACAAAATTAAGGCAGCTTCTAACGCACCCAAAGCAATCTTCTGAATTACTAAATCCCTCCTGGAGCCCACGCTCCATGATACCTCCAGAAACTCATCCAATGGACAGTGTAATGAATTGCCGAGCTACTTTCAGGAAAAATACAAGCTACCTATAAGACCCTCCCTGCATCTCCACTACCTAGTGATCTAGACAACCCTTTGATGTAAGTACTTGTGCAACAGGAGTAGGGAGCAGTGGTAGCAGCTACTCCCGCTTTAATAAAATATGGATCTCCCCTAGACCCTGCCCCTCCGCATATCTCATCTAAAGCTGAAGATGTCATTCTTCCAGCAATCCAGGAGGTGCTTAACATGTCCATTGCCAATGGACTTGTGCCATCGGAATGGAAGCATGCGATGGTAAAACCCAGCCTGGACCGTGAAGCTTTGTGCAATTACCGGCCCATTTCACTCCTACCTTTTTTCAGTAAGATTGTAGCAAAAACTCCACCCTAACAGCCTTCCTAGAAACGCATGAGCTTCTTAATCATTCTCAGACGGGTTTTCGCCGACAACACGGCACGGAATCTGCACTAACGGCTGTGGTTGTGGAAGCTAGGAGGATAGTGGATCAGGGAGGAGTGGCGGCCATCATCCTCCTGGACCTCAGCGTGGCCTTTGATACGGTCAACTTCAACGTTCTCATCGAACCGTTAAGGAGAACCGGGGTAGCAGGAAGTGCCATCTCTTGGATCCAATCATTCCTTAATGGCAGAACCTTTCAGGTCTTTGCGGGGGAATCCACCTCCAGCCCTCTCCCTCTGAACTATAGAGTGCCCCAGGGATCTTCCATGAGTCCTACGTTATTTAACGTATACATGAGGCCACTGGCGGAGGTCATCCTGCCATATGGGGTCAAAGTGGTCACTTACGCGGATGACACTCAGCTGGTGATATCTCTAAATCATCCACAGACTGACCCTGCAGACCTTGAGCTCTACCTAGGGAAAGTAGCCACCTGGGTGCACCACTCCTGTCTTAAACTGAACGGAGAAAAAACAGAAATCATGTATGTGGGCAAGATCAAGAGCCTCGGTGTGTGGCTGAATGATTCACTCAAACTCGACCAGCAGGCAGTGTTAGTAACGGGGGCTTGTCACAGAATCCTTATAAAGCTGCGGAAAGTCCTTCCCCTGTTGCCCACCGAAGCTAAGAAAATAGTAGTCCAGGCACTTATCCTTTCGCGGCTGGACTACTGTAACTCACTATACCTGGGAGCCCCAATGTCTACCCTAAGGAAACTCCAGGTGGCGCAGAACTGTGCAGCACGACTTCTGAAAGGCTGCAGCAGCACGCAGTCAGCTAGCCCCAGTTTAAAAGCCGTACATTGGCTACCAATAAAGGCAAGGATCTTCTATAAAGCCTTATGCACTGCTCATAAGAAGGGGCATAGGCCCCCAAGTCAATCAGTTTATGATCACTGCCTACCTCCCCAGGAAATCTCTTCGCTCAAAGAATTTAAATCTAGCTGCATTCCTAAAATTATTAGGCAGCGGAGCGGAGGCCGCTCCTTTTCTTATAATGTAGCTGGACTGTGGAACTCCCTCCCTCTCAGCCTCCGACTTGAAACTGCACACCTCTCTTTGCGGAAGGGTCTCAAAACATGGCTATCCCAGAAGAGTAACTGCTAGCTACACTTTTTCAGCCTAACAGCCGCCAGCGCTGGTATGCCTCCGGGTAGCCATGCGCTTTATAAATGCTAATTAATAATAATAATATTAATAATAATAGTTGTACAAATGTTTCTTCGGCCACCTCTGTCCATTTAAAGAGAATTCCTTTTCTGAGTAATTTTGTGATTAGAATCAATTTCTTGGCAAACTCTTGAATAAATCTCCTATAGAAATTTTCAAATCCGATGAAGCTTTACACCTCCTTAAAAGTTTGCAGAGGCTTCCACTCTAGGACTGCCTCTACCTTGTGTTTATCCATAGTTATTCCTTCACGTGATAGGACAAAGCCCAGAAACTCTACTGATGTCACAATGAATGCACATTTTTTCAGTTTCACAAAGAGACTGTTCTCTCTTAATTTCTGTAGACTCCTCTTACATGCTCCTCATGCACTTCTACACTGTCCGAGTATATTAAGATGTCGTCAATATACTCTATTGCACACTGATCAATATATTCTTTTAGAACATTATTGATGAACTGTTGGAAGGCCGCCGGGGCATTACAGAGCCTGTAGGGCATGACTTGATATTCAAATAGCTCAAATTTTGTCCTAAAGGCTGTCTTCCATTCTTCTCCTTCTTGGATTCGAATGAGGTGATATGCCCCTCGGAGATCCAGTTTTGTGTATATCCTTGAACCTTTCACTTGATCCAGAAGAACTGATAATAACAGCAGGGGAATATTGATTTTTTACTGTGATTCGGTGTATTGCGCTATAATCGATGCACGTTCTTAGTTCTCCCTCCTTCCAAGGGATATAAAAAAAGTGGCAAAGAGACTGGAGATTGGGAGGGGCAAATAAATCTGTTTTCCAAATATTTCTGGAGGTAGTCCTTCAGATGTTGGTTTGCATTCTCTGTTAGAGCATACATTTGGCTACAGGGCAGATTAGTGCCTGGTTCAAGCTCAATCTTACAATCGTAATTCCTTTGAGGAGGAAGTTTCTCCGCCTCCTTCTCACTCAAGACATCCTAATATTCTGTGTACTTTTTAGGTAGTTCAACTGTGTGTATTACACATACTGTCGCTCCTCCATTACAGAGATGAGTAGCGGGAGTTAGCCTTTGATCCTGCACAGAATGCTGATAACAATTCTCCTTGCAAAACTCGGAATACATTGTTATTGTTCTGGAGCTCCAGTCGATGGTGGGGTTATGGTCAGTGAGTTAGGGCAATCCCAAGATTAGTTGAAATTGCGGAGCATATATCTCATTGAATTGTAATTTTTCACAATGTCCATCTATCGATTCCAACTCCACCGGCTCTGTATGACTCACTATGGGACCTGAAGATAGATTGGTGCAGTTCAATGCCTTAAATGCTCACTTTTCTCTTCCTTAAGGGCCTTTAAACCAATCTTCTCAGCAAATTTCAGGTCACAAAAATAACCAGTGGCCCCTGAATCTACCATCACGGTGATTCCTTGCAGGTTGCTTTCTCCAAACCTTAACGTCAAGTGCATTATCAAGTATCGGGAGGAAGATTGCAAGGAATTCCGCAAAGCGTGATCCTTAGTGGTTGTATCCAAGTCCGCACCCATCAGTCCAACTTCTTCGACTGATGGTGCTGCCAGTTTTCCTTTGGCGACTGTTTAGGCTTCTTCGGACAGTTTCAGGCAAAATTCCCACCAACCCCACAATAAAGGCACTGCTTGTTTAAGCTACATTTTTGCTTTTCTTCCTTTGATAGTGGACCTCGAATTGTCCCAAGTAGAATGGGTTCTGTGCCATGGTGACCATAGACTTCTCTTGTTACTTCGGCTTTAGCTCGATCATATCAGGATATACTCAGACGTAATTCCATTCTCTTCTCTCCTCTTCTCTCGCTTTGGCAGAAATCTATCTCCAGCACCAAATCATTGAGAGATGAGATTTCAGTTTGTCGATTGGGTACTTGCGCAAGAGTGTCTTTCAATTCTTCTCTTAGACCACGATAAAATACTGCTGCTCATTTATTTTCTGGCCAGTCTGTTTCCACTACCAGCTTATTAAATTGGGCCACTAGGCTATCAATTCACAATAACCTTGTCTGAGTTCAAGCAACTCATTGTCCATGGCTTGAGAGACTATTCGGCGTTCAAATATTCTATGGAACTCTTTTTTGAATTCATCTAAGTCATAGAGTATGGGATAATTTCTCGATACCAACGGCATCAACCATGAAGCATCGTCGCCACTATAATAGGATAGTATAAAGGCTACTCGTGACTGCGCATCAGGGAAGACAGCTGGGCTGCACATAAAATGTAATGTACATAGCGTCCAAAATATTTGTGCCTTTTGAAGGTCTCCAGTAAGTATTTCTGGAGGTGCCAAAGGAATCACTGGCTACAAGGAAAGGATTACCTGAGTGGTAACTTTAGACTGTTGGCTTGTAGTGTCACTAGTGATTTCTACTGGGGATGAAGGAAACTTAAATGTAGGTTCTGTAACTATTCATTTTTATTGCTAATTGAGAGGTCTCTCTTCTAGAGTTCATTATATCTTGCTTTAAATCTCTATTCTCTTTTCTAACTACCATTATTTATTTTTGTATTCCTTCTAATACTTCTCCTAATTTTTTAAGATCCAAACCATCGGCCATTCTGCTTGGGTGCAAAAACTACGTGGGCACTTCACTCTCAAATCTGTTCCACCAGAATGCACAGGAGCAGGATAAGGCTAATTCCCAGTTCCCCTTTCTGACTTTCCAGCCACTCACTGACTGAATACTGTGTGGCTGTAGAAACCAAAGGGGAGGGGTAGGAGACAGAGAAGAGACAGCTACACCTTTCTTCTGGTTCCTCTCAGCTTTTGTTCCTTCTGAGTTTCATTGTTAAGAACTGCAAGTGAGAAAACCTGTGATTTTACATGTCATTCTAAACACAAATTATGCCATGCAATTTAATAAGCTGGTAGTGGAAACAGACTGGCCAGAAAATAAACGAGCAGCAGTATTTTATCGTGGTCTAAGAGAAGAATTGAAAGACACTCTTGCCCAAGTACCCAATCGACAAACTGAAATCTCATCTCTCAATGATTTGGTGCTGGAGATAGATTTCTGCCAAAGCGAGAGAAGAGGAGGGAAGAGAATGGAATGTAGGAGAGTAGGATCTGCTTCTTATAGTTAACCCCTTTTTTTGCTGATGTTTCACTGTTTTCGACTTAGTCTGGCTGGGATCCTGCTATTCAGGACCACAACCTAGCTGCTTTCTCCCTAAATTGATTGCATGTACTTTAGGTACACTCCAGATTTGATTCTGGGGTACCCTTATAAGTCCCTAGTATATGGTATACAATGTACCTAGGGCATAGGTACCCCAGAGTCCTCCCAGGGGTTGCAGCATGTATTATACCACCCCTGAGAGGCCACTCAAATTGACAACACAGGTCTGCCACTGCAGCCTGCGTAAGGTGGTGCATGCACCCCTTACTTAGATATAGGTTCACTATATCTACCTTATCACTGCACATATAAACCTATCAGTCACCCCTATGGCATGCCTTATCAATCCTGAAGGCAGGGTGCTGGGTTTTATGTGAGAGGATGTCCATGCACGAGCAGGGTCCCTCTGCAGCCTTCAGAATCTATTCTCTGGGGTTGTTCTGTGATGCAGCCATATCATATACTTTCAAGTGCATTATAACCTCGCGGTAAATGCTATCTTTAAAACGGCTGCACAGAAACCTGTTGTGTTTGGTGTCAAACACCTTGGAATCATACCTCCACACCAGTAATTGGTGTGGGGGGTATGATTCCACCCTCCTAGAGAGAGAAATATGACAGCACCAGACACGAGTCGGCCCTCCTGCTGCAGGAGGAAACTCCGGCAGGGGAGGCTGGACAATAGGTTTCCTGTCCCAGGGAGGTGTAACCCCCTCCCAGACAGGTTTTTCAGTGTCTTGGGGCTTAGTGGTTGCACTCCAGGAGTGCCTTGATGTCTGCACTGGGGGCACATTTGGTGTCCCTGTGCATAGTCCAGATCAAATCGGTTGCAGGGGCTATTAGCCCCTACACTGGCGGGAAACTGGACAAAGGACATGGGTGTAGCCAACCCTCTGTCCTGACTCTGCAAAAGGTGGGTCCCCAGAGTTTGTCCTGCCCCTTTCTTGGGTATAAAGCAGGAATCCCTGACTAGAGGACTTTAGATTTACCTGGCTGAAACTCTGCTACAGAAACCAGGTACTTCGATGATCTACACTGCGCTAGGAGACTGAAGAATCTCCCTTGGAGTAAAGGAGTTACTCCCCTGCTAAGCAGGCACCAAAGACGAATCTGACCGGTTTGCAACTCTGATGCTCCTGAGTACTCTGAAGACTTTTGCAACACAGGAGGTGTGTTTCAAAGCGTCCCTGAGGTCGACTAGTGTGCTCAGTACACCTGAGACCCGTATCCCTCGTGGGGACCATGCAACCCGAACCCCTGGCCACCGTGTCCATTTGCAGAACCATCTGCTTCCCGGCAACCCATGAAGCTGTGCTTTGGGCTACCCCGAGCAGTGATTCTACCGAAGATTACCAGATACACTACACGAGTTTTCCATGGGCTGGTGTTTTGTGATTCCTCTTGAGGTCCCTTTGCGATCCCTGGTCCGTCAACCTGTGGATCCCTGAGAAGGGAACTTTAACTTTCAACGGGCTTTCCTGGTTGCTTCAGACGTCCTCTCACTCTTCATCACTTGGGGGGTCCTCAGGACCTTGCTGGTCCTCACCGAAGCATCTTTTCTCTGACCGCATGGGTTGCAGTTGCCAAGGCTTGTTGGTGTTCAATCCAGACACTGACCCCCCAGCACTTAACATACTTCATGGGACAGCTCGCCTATGGACTTTGGTCATCTTCACCATCTCGTGGTCCCAGTGGCTGCAGAGGCATACATCACCTCTTCTCACCTGAAACACCCGACATCAGTGAGCATTCGTCTATCGTGCCCCTGGTCACTGAAAAGTGCCCCAGACTCTAAACCTTCTGCTTTCAGGTTCTTATCACTCCAATCCAGGCTTGGATCACACCGGACACTTTTCCTCTTCATGGCAGCAGCACTTTGCAGCATCTCGCCATTGAAAACGACGAAGATTCCTGACACCATTTGACACCTATGCACCCGGCTTCCCTGGGTTAGGTAACACAAGTACTCTGGTGCTCACGTGGGTGCTGGCCTTAGAACCTTCTAAGTCTGAAAGGGTTTGCTCAAAGTCCTCTCCTAAGTGTCCTTATTTTTAAAATTCCAACCGCGACTTTCCCATCGGATTGTACGAAACCTGCGGCTGTGTGCTCACACTGCACGCATCCCCCGTGGGCCTCCTGTGTCACTACCTTGGGTGGTTCCTTGGGGTCCCAGCAATTCTACGTGCTCTAGGCACTGTGTCTAGTCAAGTCATGGTTGTTATACCACTTTCTTAGTATATGGTTTGGTCTCCTCCAGGAGCCCGCAGTGTATTGTGCTATTTACTGTTGTTCTAGTACTGTAATATTGTGTGCCTTGTTCTCTAATCTCATTAAGAGGTTAGTAGAGAGTGTTTAGTAATAAATACATATATTGTATATATACCTTTTGTGGTTCTCCTTTCATTTGGTCATTCAGGAGGTTATAGACTGGTAAAACAAGCTGCTTTACATTCCTTCAAGACTTAGCCTGAAGGCTGCTCTTCAAATCTACCACTAGGATAGCTTTCAATAAAGGTTGTCTTTAACCTAATCATCAATAAGGGTTGTTTGGCCTGGTACAAGGTGCCCACTATAATTAGTGGTCAGCATATACCAGGCCAACTTCTCACATTGGTGTGCAGCGGTTGGCATTCAAGCTTTCTATTGTTTTACCAGATAATCCCATTGAGTGACTTCTGAGCCCCCTAGTAAACCGGAGGAGACTCAGGCTGGATCCTCTGGGCTTCCTGATGACATAGCCACTCTAGACCCAGATGAATCCCCTCAGACTTCAGATGGGGATGGGGAGTCGGAGCGCCCGTGGCGCCCATATCATCCCACTCAGTCAACGTCCTCAGATCTTAGTGCAGACATGCTCAACCCTGACGAGTTACTACATCGTCATTCGTCGCAATGGGTTCCAGCCCCCAAGGTAGCGGCCTATATGGCGGACAGGCTTCGTAAACATCTAGACCAAGAGGTGCGTAGTTGCCTTCGAGCTGAGTGCTCGCGTACTACCTTAGAAGGTAAGGGTGCGGTTACTCCGGAGATAGACCCCAAGATGTCCACCTTCTTGACTAAATTTGAGAAGGATCCCAAAAAAGGTATAGATCGCTCCTGGAGAGCGTGCCAAGATAAACTCTTGGACAGGGCAGGGACTTTGGCAAAAACTCTAGACATGGCCGAAGACGCCAAGGACTCTGGTTCTCTGATTTCCCCAGACACACTCTCGAGTTGGGCACAGAGAGCGATTATTTTTCTAGGAAATGCTAATGTGGCCATTTCAACTGAGAGACGGAGGTCTATTCTGATTAAAATAGACCCTAAGTTAGGAGAACTAGCCACTTCTGAGGCTGATCCAATTTCGGAGGGTAATCTCTTCGGAGATCAGTTAGTCAAAGAACTTGGCAAGTTCGTCAATATGTTTAGCTCCTTAGATAAGGTCCAAACGTCAATCAAGCGTATCTTTACCCCGCGTGTTTTCGGCGCAGCCAGTTGTGGCAGGGGGTGCTCGACTGGCAGACCCTACAATAGAGCCTCCTATAAGCAAGGCGTATCCCACAGGGGACAATATCTGGATCCTGACAAGTTCGGAAGCTTCTCTCTGACCAGAGGGTTTCCCCGCCGCCGCAGAGGCAGAGGAGACGGAGGATACAACAATCAAAGAGGTGAGAGTTCAGAATGTGAGGGGTGTGAGATTGGGGGGCATGCTTCAGTGTTTTCTTCGCAATTGGTCTTTGCTTACCTCCGACGCTTGGGTCTTGCAAACCGTCAGGGGGTTTCAAATAGAGTACTCAGATCTTCCCACGCAGCCCCTTCGGCCCAGGCCAATAGCCTTTACACTGGCCCAAAGTGTTCTGATAGACAACGAGGTCGCGGGCCTTCTGCGGAAAGGGGCCATTACTCAATCTACCCTACACCCTCGGGATTCTCAGCAATATTTTCCTGGTGGAAAAGAAGGACGGAGGCTATCGCCCTGTGATCAATCTCAAAGAGTTTAATAGGTGGCTCATTTATCGCCACTTCAGAATGGAGGGCATTCACCTCCTACGGGATCTGCTTCAGGAAGGGGACTGGATGGTCCGTCTGGATCTGAAGGATGCCTACCTTACGACCCCGATTTTCGCTCCACACAGACGTTTTCTTCACTTCCTTTCGGGCTGTCCTCCGCTCCGTGGTGCTTCACCAAGGTGATGAAGCCGGTGGTGGAGCGCCTCCGTTCAGAGGGCATCTGATTGATAATTTATCTAGACGACATGCTCTTTATGAGCCAATGTCTGCAGAGGTTGATTGTCCACCTACAAAAGGTGGTGTCCCTCCTGGAGTCGCTAGGGTTTACTATCAACGAGAGCAAATCAGACCTTCTCCCTTCACAGAGAATGCAGTTTCTGGGCTTTGTGATAGACTCGGTGGTGGCCACCTTCTCCCTGCCCTCTCGGAAATTATCCACGATCAGACACGAGCTGAAACGCACTCTGGCAAGGCCTACAATTGGCCATGGTGGTAGGACTTCTGTCGTCATCAATTCAAGCGATATTACCGGGGTCCCTTCACTACAGGGCCCTTCAGCGCCTCAAAGCCTTTCACCTGCGCAAAGGTCTCACCTACTCTCAGGTCGTTCCCCTCACAGAGGAGGCAAGAACAGATTTGCAATGGTGGATCGAACATATGGAGGCTTGGAACGGTGAGGCGATTTTTTACTCCAGGCCGGATATGGTAATAGAGTGCGATGCCAGTGGCGCGGGCTGGGGCGTGCGTTGTGGTGCAGTATCTACAGGCGAAAGATGGTCATCTGCAGAAAGGATGCTTCACATCAACTGCTTGGAGTTGATGGCGGGGTCATTTGCAGTGAAATGTTGGACTAAGGACAAGATTCAAAGCTGTGTCCTTCTAAAGATGGACAATGTAGCAGCAGTACGCTACATCAACCACCTCGGCGGGACCCAGTCCAGAGCGTTATCCAATCTAACCCGCGACCTGTGGGAATATTGTCTGTCCAACCAGATATCCCTATCAGCGGAGCACCTTCCCTAGTCGTCCAAGCAGGTGGCAGACTGGTGCTCTCGCCACTGGAACGACACCAGCCTATGGCAACTTCATCCCAATGTTTTCAGGGAAATCCAGGCCCGATGGAGTCCATTCTCAGTGGACCTCTTTGCCTCTCGGCTGGACACCCAACTGAAGCGTTACTATAGTTGGCACCCGGATCCAGAGGCATCAGCTGTGGATCCTTTTCTTCAAGATTGGAGCAAGGAACGGTGTTATGGGTTTCCCCCCTTTGCGATGATCATGAGATTATCAACCCAGGTGAGGCGACAGCAGGCGTATCAGGTGGTGATTACCCCGATATGGAGATCGCAAGCCTGGTTTCCGGTTCTGATGGAACTTTCCTGGGATTTTCCAATCCCTCTACCCCTCAGCCCCGTTCTCCTAAAGGATCCTCAAGGGAATCCTCACCGCCTTCTGACCACGGGCAGCCTGCGTCTGATGGCCTGGCGGGTTACAGGCAATGTTGGAAAGTCCTGGGACTTTCGGAGGATGCTGCCAGGCTGCTTGCCAAATGCTGGGCTGACAGCACCAACAGGAGATATCGATCAGCCTAGGCTCGATGGAGTAGTTGGGGTCTGCGACAACAAGTGGATCTGATGAGGGCGGACATTGTCCATGTCCTTAACTTCTTAGCCTCAGTGGCAAAAGAAGGATTGGCCTACAGGTTAATAAGTACCTTTTCATCAGCAATCTCGGCGGGCCACGTTTCTCTGGATAATCACCCGATAGGGGAACATCCTTTGGTCTGTAAACTATTGAGGGGTATCGGGTTATCAGTCCCTCCGGAGCCCCGTTACTCAGTTCTGTGGACGTGAACAAAGTTCTGAACTTGTTCCGAGAGTGGCCATCTAATAAATATTTATCGAGGAAGCAGATGTCAGCTAAAATCGCGATGTTGCTGTGTTTAATTTCTTGTCTCGGACGTGAGGGCCTTAGACCTCACAGGCCGTGTCTTTACTCCGGATGGAGTCACCTTTCACATTTCTAGGCGTACCAAGTGCAATCCACACTCTGTATCATATCCGGATGTCTCTAAGTTATGTGTGGTTAGAGCACTCAAAGCCTATGAAGTGGCAACAATAGATATACCAGCAAATCAAAAAGGGAGAGAGAGGACTAGGTAAGCCAGTCCGGATCCCCAGGTTAATATGTACTTATCAATAAAGGACTAGCTTCACACAACGAAGCTAGTCCTTTATTGATAAGTACAAACAATAGATATACGCTAACAGGGCGTCAAGCAGTTGTTCATTGCTCTTACGAAGCCACACCTGGCGGTTTTGTCCCCTACTATTGCGAGATGGGTCTGCTGGGTTATGTAGGAGGCTGGTATAGATATCTCCTGTTTTGGAGCTCACTCCGTAAGAGGTGCGATGGCATGCAAGGCTTTTACCCTGGGAGCTCGACTCGAGGACATTCTAAATGCCGCAGACTGGTCCTCGGACTCAACCTTCAAGAGATTTTATTTTAAGCCAGTAGTATCACAGGCTTCTTTTGCAGTGGATAAGCTTTAAAATAGGCTAATCAGAAGCCTCCGCTCCTGACATAGAATACAAAATTTCCTAGCTAACGTGCAGGAAAGTTTCAATTCTATTAAGGAGGCGGAGGCGAAGATTAGCCCACCCGGTCTTCATTCGAACCCTCCCAGAATTCTGCGTTGGTGCGGTGAGTACACTCTTTATGATAAAGTCCTGCATTGTATACTGTTGAAGACAATGTTGTTACTTATTGTCAGTTGATTAGTTAAGTAGTGTTAAGTGGTTTAGCAGAAATGACTCCCTTTACGCTTAATTAATTTTCCTTATACCTTAGGTTCTGATACTGGCAAACAAGAATAATTGGCAGACTACCGTAGAAGGGTCGCAGGAAGAAAGAGGAAGATAGAGTGCCCACAAAGGAGGATATGAGCATCCTGGCTTGGGATTGGCCAATACTGTTAGGACATTTTCTGTTTCCATTTTCCCTGTGTTCACAAGAAATGTAGTTTTTGATGTAAACTATAACAGTTTGAGAGGCTGCTGGAGTACAATAAATGGAGAAAGTGACAGCCTAATCCTCGCCTCCGCCTCCTTAATAGAATTGAAACTTTCCTGCACGTTAGCTAGGAAATTTTGCATTCTTAACCACCTCTTTAGGCAGTGGTGCTGGTTTGAGTTTATCCGGCCACCACTGTTTTGACTAGAGAGCACTATCATTCCCCAGAACAAGAATTTCCGACTTGGCAGCATTAAGCTGCAAGCAGTTGGCGGTCATCCAGTCTGAAATCGCTAACAGCAGAATCCTGAAGGCTTTTAATCAGTTGCGCTATGGGTGCACTGCCTGTTTATACGCACACCAGTAAGGAATAGTATTTGGACAGGTGCAAAACGGCAAGTGGAGAAACCTTGAACCACTCAATAGAGTAGAAAGAAACTACCCCTACATGAACAAACTCGGTTGCCGATGCACTCAAGACGGTGTATACACTGTTAAGTAACAATATACAGAAAAAGAAGATAGTTAACAAAATGACAGAAGTATCATAACAAAGGCTCTCATGAAGAGTAAATCTTGGAGTCTTTAATGTAGCAAACAGCCAGCCGACACGTGTTTCATCGCACTCGCGATTCCTCAGGGCTAGATGGCTGTGTTCCGATCAGGAAGGTCGCTCAGCTGGTTATAATTCCAACCCAGCCGGGCCCTTGACCACCGATACTTCGTATGAGTCTGTATTGAGAAGTCAATTAATTGCTGGTTAGTTTTCAAAGTTTCAGGCTGGAGATCAACAGTGTGGTATTTTCCAATTATTGTCCACGGCGAACAAGGTATTGTTCTATTTGCTGCCGAAATCTTACTGACGCCGTGTATGGCTCAGATGTAAATGGTACTTCAATCTTGATACAGCATAGACGCGGCGTGTAGCGCGTCCGGACCCCAGGCAGTGTTTGGACCAAACAGGAACACTGCCTGGGGTCCGGACGCGCTACACGCCGCGTCTATGCTGTATCAAGATTGAAGTACCATTTACATCTGAGCCATACACGGCGTCAGTAAGATTTCGGCAGCAAATAGAACAATACCTTGTTCGCGGTGGACAATAATTGGAAAATACCACACTGTTGATCTCCAGCCTGAAACTTTGAAAACTAACCAGCAATTAATTGACTTCTCAATACAGACTCATACGAAGTATCGGCGGTCAAGGGCCCGGCTGGGTTGGAATTATCACCAGCTGAGCGACCTTCCTGATCGGAACACAGCCATCTAGCCCTGAGGAATCGCGAGTGCGATGAAACACGTGTCGGCTGGCTGTTTGCTACATTAAAGACTCCAAGATTTACTCTTCATGAGAGCCTTTGTTATGATACTTCTGTCATTTTGTTAACTATCTTCTTTTTCTGTATATTGTTACTTAACAGTGTATACACCGTCTTGAGTGCATCGGCAACCGAGTTTGAAATCGCTAACAGATCCTCTTTCAATTTAAAAAGGTTGTTTTTACAGTTTTTTGAAAAGGCAATTACTAGCTGGGTGTCATCGGTATAAGATACCAATGACAACCCTCTACTTTTAGCAACCATTGCTAGGGGTTGAACATAGATGTTAAACAGTGCCGGGCTAGAATAAAGTAAGTTCTACTGAACTAAGAGTTGGGTAAGTCAAGGGTCTAGCACACCCTTTCTACAACTCAAGAGTTTAGTAGTTCCCACTAGGTTAGGTAGGTGCCTACATCACATAACACTAGTATGTCTTCTAAGGAAGAAGCCAGTGGCTCCTTGCTTGCTAAGTATGACCATCTCTCATTTCAGGAATTGAGATATATGTGTGCATCTAGAAGGGTAAAGACAGTGAAAAACCCAAATACCCAATGCCTCGTAGAGGCTTTGCTTTTAGAGGACCTCAGAAAGACCCCAGGGTCTGATGAGGCAGGCAGGTTGGGTGGGCCAGTAGAAGAGGGCAGGCTGGGAAGTGAAAACATCCAGGACCTAGACTCTGAAGCTGACCAGGAGGATCATGATGATACTAATCCGGACAATCCAAGTCTTCCTGGGGATGCATGAGCCAGCACGAGGGGTCCTCTCTTCACTCCATCAGGAATAGTTAGCAGTGTGCCAGGAAGATCTAGATCTCCTTCTCAGGAGTCTAATCATTCTGGTGTATCTGTAGGGACCTCGGTTTCTCATAGGATCTCTGCTTCTCAAAGGAGGGAGTCCTCTTATAATAGAAAGTGCCAACTGCTTGGCTGTGAGAGAGCTAAGCTCAGAATCAAGAGAGAGCAATTAGCCGTAGACAGGGAATCTCTGGAGCTTCAGAAAGCTTCTAAAAAGTTGGGGCTAGAGCCCCATGGTGGCAGCAACAGTGTCCCAAGAGGTAGAGAACATGCTCATGCCCATAGGAACCTGAACAAGATTGTCCCTCCCTATCAGAGTGGGGATGACATCCACAAATGGATAACTTTACTTGAGAGGGCCTGTAAAGTACATAGGGTCCATCAGGAGCAGTGAGCAGCAATCTTGTGGCTCTCCTTTGCAGACAAAGGTAGAGACAAGCTCCTCACTGTTGAAGAAGAGGATGCTGATAATTGTAAGTAAGTAAGCTTTATTTCGATATAGAAACATATCATAAAAGCAAACATGACAGCATAAAAACAATAGTCGAAACAAAGCAGTTTACAATTCATATTACCGTTAAAACATTCATATTTACACGAGAGAAACGTAAAATTTATACAAATGAAAAGGGACACTCTACTGTATCATCAGTTGTTTAGCAGATCTTATGCGCCAGGCCCAGCCTAGGAATTTAGCCAAACAAATAGCAAAAAAGGGTCTTGTGTCTGAGAGCAGAATTCTTAAAGCTTCCAGATGCGAGCGAGTTCCCAGGCTCCTGCAAAGAGGCTTCAACCACCTCCGTCTAGGGGCCATATAAACTTGACACTCAAATAGAAAGTGTGCAACAGATTCAATTTTTAGCTCGCAGAATGGGCAATGCGGTACAGTTTGCAATGGTGGTTTCCAGGTGGAGGTAAACTGACATAAAGGTAAGACCCCAACCCTGAATTTGAAATATAATGCCCTGTCATGTGAACTGTGAATCAAATCCAAGTATTGTTCTCTGGAGGGGATATCTTTAACCATTAAGAAATTGGCAACAGATTTTGGGTGATTTGATTTACCAATTCTCTCATTATCCACCCAAGACCAGTAAGCCTTCTTCAGTTCTTGTTTGGGAGGTGCTGTTTTATTTTCCCACGCAGCTTCTAGACAGAGTTTGTACAATGCCCTCTTAACCTCTCTGAGCCAGGCGATCTTATGCCAGCCAGGTAAGGACAGTACATCTTTTAGGGCGTCTGCATAACTGTGTAGCTCGGGGACGTTCCAGATTCTAGACCATAGAAGTAAGGGGCGTAATTTTGCTTGTTCGCAGATTGGGCGAGTACCTGCGTCAAGCAAGATGGGGATTGTGGGGGTGCTCTGGGGTAGCCTCATCAGATCTTTATGAAATTTATTTTCTTGGTGGGCCAAAGTATCCACTCTCTGGGTACCCCAAAGTTCTGCACCATACAGTGCTGCACTCACAACCCTACCCCTGTAAATATCAAGAAGTGCCCCAATAGGTTTTATGGAGGAAGCACGCTGCTCTTTTAGTAGAGCACCAACACTCCTCTTATGGGTTAGAAACACTTTTTGGTGATGGGCCTTCCAGCTCATACTATCACAAAGACGTATGCCTAGATAGTCAAATTCTCTGACCCGTTCTAATGCAACAGAGTCTAGAGTGGGGGGTTTAACAGATTTCTTAGGGGGGTTGAGGACAAGAAATTTGGTCTTGCCGATGTTTATGGCCAGTCCCTTGGTGTCACAGAAGGCCTTAAAGCTGGAAAGTAGTGACTGTATGCCTGCGGGTGATTTCGAAATCAGGAGGGTGTCATCCGCAAACAGAAGCGTCGGGATTTTCCTTCCGGCCAGGGATGGTGCATCTGCAGGATGTTGGAGAAGGTGCTCCACCACTCCATTGACGTAAAGCGAAAACAGAGTGGGGGCAAGCACACACCCCTGGCGGACGCCTCTGTCTACTGGGATACACGGGGTTTTTTCGCCCTGGGCACCCCATCTGATTTGGGCAAAGTTGTTTTCATGAAATTTTATCAGCAAGGCCAACAGGTAGGGAGGTAGACCTAACTCGTCGAGGACCTTCCACAATAACGCTCTTGGAACCAGGTCAAAGGCTGTTTTTAAGTCTATGAAGACTAAATATAAGCTGCCCCCTCCTAGCACCACTACCTTCCAATAGAGCATTAAAAGGCGGAATGTCTGCTCGATGGTGCCTGTCCCTGATCTAAAACCCGCTTGGAAATCAGACAATATCTGATTTTCTTCCACCCACTCCAGAATCCTGCCCAATACCACTTTCCCCGCTACCTTTTGCGTTGAATCCAGCAAACTGCTGGGGCGGTAATTGGCTGGGTCCTCCCTGCTACCTTTCTTGAAAATGGGGACTACTTCAGCCCCCCTCCAAGAGTCAGGGAAAGACCCCCCCAACACAACCTCATTAAGAAGAGCAGCAATTAGTCTGCTCCAGAATGGGGGATTATTTTTTATCAGGTCGCCCGGGATCCCATCAGGGCCTGCCGCTTTGTTAGAAACGATGCACCTGATTGCCTTCTCTACTTCCAAGGTGGTGAATGGGACTTCATATAGTGGGAGATCTGTGGAGCTGAGCATTGGGAGCGGGTCTGGTTTCGAAGGCCCTGTATGAGCCGAATACAATTTCGAAAAGTGGGCAAACCAGGCAACACCAGGGATATTACAGGTCAGTTGTTGATCAATGGGCTTGTCTCTTGATCTTAGCAAGTCCCAGAACCCCTTAGCATCTTTCCTTGTGCTCGCCTCCGTTAGATCGCGCCAAAAATTGAAATCATATGTCCGCTTAGCCTCAGTCACAGTTTTCCTATAAAGTTGCCTTGCAGACCTGATGGTAACTTGGTCTTTTCCTTTTACTGCAGCAACAAGATTACCCTTAGCAAGTCGACATTTGGCTGTGAACCACTTTTCACTTGTTCTCAGGGTCCCCTTTGAAGCAGTTCTGGAGCTGGGTTTGGGAATGATGAACAGCCCACTTAGTGCCGTTACAGTCTCCGTGAATAACGATAAAAACATCTTACTATCGCTATTAGTGATGTCAAGCCTAGGTTCAGCCTTTAATAAGATGGTTTCAGCATGTGACATCCTAGCCTCATCCGCTGAGACTCTTGCCCATTTAAGACGTCTGCCACAGTTTGAGGGAAGAATCTCATGTGAAGCTTTCCATACCCGGTTGGTAGGTTCTTGAGACCCAGATTGCCAGGGGGCAGAGATGGTTAAAGCGAGAGGGTTGTGGTCACTGTCACAGGTCTCTATAACCTCCATGTCTTGGTGATATGGCCAGAGGTTATAGTTGAGCATAACAAAGTCAATTCTGGATGAGTGGCCCGTCCTATTGTATGTATGGGCACCCATAAGATCTGATTTGGAACGCCCATTCATTGCTCTCAAGTTATACTCCATGCAAAGAGCATTTATGTCGATCGCCTTTTGTGTCCATTTAGGGATCGGTTCAAGATTCAAAATAGGGATGCCCCTCCTGTTGTCCTCCTCATAGGTATCCAGAATGTCATCTTTGGCTAAAGGCTCAAAACAGCAGTTAAAATCGCCTGCCAGCAGGACAAGAGAGTTGGCGTCACAGGCAGAAAGGTTGTTACTTAAGCCTAAAGAGTTTAGAGATCCTCCGTTCCTGTTGCCCCTTAAGTAAAGGTTAAATAGTTCTAGTTTCCTTCCTCCTTTATAATGCAGTGTTAGCCATTGTAGGTCAGGTGTTTCGGTGGTCCTTTGTGAAACACTGAGGTCTAGTGCAATGTTAATCCAGATAAGGAGACCGCCGGATGGACGTCCTTTAGAACCTTGGTGACATACAGCCGGTACATAGAAGGTCGAAAACCCCACTCTGTGTCTAGGTTCCTGGCACCATGTTTCCTGTAGCAAGCAAATGTCATAGGGTGCCAGGAAAGTAATCCATTCCGGGTTGTCAAAGTTACGTGCAAGGCCAGCCACATTCCAGCATAAGACCCTCAATGAGGGATCACCTGGAGAGGCAGTACTAACAGGCAGGTCGATCTCCATGGGATTAGGTTGTACAGGAAGAGGGGAGATCGAACAGGGGCTATCTGGCCTCGTTTCCACTCTTTTGTGATCTAAATGAGCCATTTTGGTTGGTTCCGTGGCCCGGGGCAGGAAAGTCAGAAGCCCGTCTTGGCTTGTTGGAGGGCCGTTGATTGGATTCCCAACTATGTCTGTAACCTGTGGAGACGGTACTTTTACTAGTTGTGGGCATGCTGGAAACATAAAGAGTCAATCGACCTCCTCCAGGCCTCCATATCTATTGTAGGTTGAGAGGCCATTCCAGTGCAGAAGTGTATTCTTTTGCCTCGTGGGGTGGGCGTTCCATGGATGGTGCTGCACCAAGGACCAGTTATCCACTTGGGTATGCACTGGGCGTGGGGGATAGAAATAGGATAGCGGCCTTGGTATAACTAAGGAATCTTCGCTGGTTGGCCAGGAACAGATGTGGTGCGTCGTGTGTGGGTCTTCGAAAGTTACAACTACACAGTCCCCTTGCTTAGATTTCTTGGTTGGGCCCACTCAGGGTATTCTACGGACCATCATCACTCGGCTTCTATTGCCATTGGGGATCGGTCTGTTGACGTTAAGCCAGTGCATAGTTTTGTTTTTCAATGACCAGTGGTTTTCGTGTTGATCAGTGCCGATCACAGGGACGCCTGTCAACACGACCACGTAGTCATTGGCCTCTGGAGGAAGATCTATATAACCTCCTCTAAAATTTTCTTTTGGGCGAGAACCCTGAGTTTCGGCAGAATGGGATCTGGAGGGTGCTACCAGGTTTGGATTTGCTTTTTCAGGCTTAGAGTTCCGTGTGGGAATCTGCGGTTTGGTAGCCTGAGGTTTAGCGGTCATGGAAACTTGGTCCACAGCCACTGTCCTCGGCTTAGGAACAGGCCTTACAGCAACAGGTACTGGTGGGGGGTGCTGCTCAGCTTGCGAGACAGGTGCTGACGAATGTGGGTCAGATAAGGACACGCCCTGGTTTTCGAGACTTCTCAGACCAAGAGTGGCCAGAGCAATAATGCTCTTCTCCATCTCGAGTAGATTGTTTTCAATCCTAGACAATCTTAAGTCGAGTGGTGAGAGAAGTTTTTTTAATGTTTCCCAGACTTGATCTATAAATTCCTTATCATTCCTTCCCTGGTCCTGTACCTGTGCCCCCCCATTGTCTTCTGGGGTTGTGTTGGCTGGACCCTCTCCCATACTTTGGCATACTGACTGCGTGCTCGGGGAACCCTCAGGTACAACGTTACAGGCCTGAGCGTTGGTCATTGTAAGCTGGTGGGAGACTGCCACCTTTGCCTTTTTACGAGAGTAGGCTGAGCGTGATTGGCGTTTCCTTTTGGGTTGTGCGCCACTAACACGGGAAATAGTTGGGAATACTTGGGAAGGGGGATTAAGGGTGGGAGTCTGGACGTGTGAAGGTGCAGGGAAACTTAGCTCATCTGTAATACGTGGTTGTTCTAAGGGCGGAGTGAGGTTAGAAGTAATCGGGGGCTGGTGTAAATCAACCTGGGTGGTAATACTATTTGGACGGGCGGGGCGTGCTGGCGTGACAGCAGAGGCTATATGTCCTAGGGATGATTTTTTCGAGAGGGCAATTACCTCAGACAGCCTACGTGCAGCTACCAATTCTAGGGATACCCGGGATTGAAGTTTGGATATTTCCTCATCAATGGCTATATTTGTGCGGGTGATGAAGTCGTCCATAGGGCCACAGATTTGTGAACCGCCTTTGGAGGCCTTGCTACGTGTCATCCTAGTGCTCATTGTGCTTACGATGTTATCTAGATCGTCGCTGGCCTTACTAAATAGGGATCTTTAGTTTATACTAACCTGTCTCAGCACGGTGATACAATACCAAGCAGGTTAGGAGCAATAAGGGGGGTGGGCCAGGGCCGTCCACTGCCGTCCTCGAACGGCCTCAAACGGCCCGCTCTTTGCCCGGTCTTCGCCCCGGCCGTTGCCCCGCGCGCGTCCCGCGTGCGCGTTGCTGTGGCTGCTTATCAGAGAGTGGAAGAGGAGGAGGGGGCGGGAAGAGGACCAGCTGCGGCCGATCAGCGCCGCTGAGCAGGCTGGTCCTCGCAGTCCCGCCTCTGTTCCTGGGGTCAGCTGCCAAGTCCCTCGAAGCGCGTTGGTGCCCTGGTGCACGAGAAGAGACCCAGGTGGTGGCTCTTGGCAAAGTCTCTAGCCTACGAGCGGCTCCCGCGAAGCGGGGGCCGCGAGGCGTGGCAAAGTGGCCGGAAAGGCGGACAAGAAAGCAGGTGACGCTCCCACAACAAGGTCAGTGGTGAGTCCCAGGGAAGGCTCTCTCCGTGGTGGTTTTACTGGAGGAGGGGGCGGGAAGAGGACCAGCTGCGGCCGATCAGCGCCGCTGAGCAGGCTGGTCCTCGCAGTCCCGCCTCTGTTCCTGGGGTCAGCTGCCAAGTCCCTCGAAGCGCGTTGGTGCCCTGGTGCACGAGAAGAGACCCAGGTGGTGGCTCTTGGCAAAGTCTCTAGCTTACGAGCGGCCCCCGCGAAGCGGGGGCCGCGAGGCGTGGCAAAGTGGCCGGAAAGGCGGACAAGAAAGCAGGCAACGCTCCCACAACAAGGTCAGTGGTGAGTCCCAGGGAAGGCTCTCTCCGTGGTGGTTTTACTGGAGGAGGGGGCGGGAAGAGGACCAGCTGCGGCCGATCAGCGCCGCTGAGCAGGCTGGTCCTCGCAGTCCCGCCTCTGTTCCTGGGGTCAGCTGCCAAGTCCCTCGAAGCGCGTTGGTGCCCTGGTGCACGAGAAGAGACCCAGGTGGTGGCTCTTGGCAAAGTCTCTAGCCTACGAGCGGCTCCCGCGAAGCGGGGGCCGCGAGGCGTGGCAAAGTGGCCGGAAAGGCGGACAAGAAAGCAGGCGACGCTCCCACAACAAGGTCAGTGGTGAGTCCCAGGGAAGGCTCTATCCGTGGTGGTTTTACTGGAGGAGGGGGCGGGAAGAGGACCAGCTGCGGCCGATCAGCGCCGCTGAGCAGGCTGGTCCTCGCAGTCCCGCCTCTGTTCCTGGGGTCAGCTGCCAAGTCCCTCGAAGCGCGTTGGTGCCCTGGTGCACGAGAAGAGACCCAGGTGGTGGCTCTTGGCAAAGTCTCTAGCCTACGAGCGGCTCCCGCGAAGCGGGGGCCGCGAGGCGTGGCAAAGTGGCCGGAAAGGCGGACAAGAAAGCAGGCGACGCTCCCACAACAAGGTCAGTGGTGAGTCCCAGGGAAGGCTCTCTCCGTGGTGGTTTTACTGGAGGAGGGGGCGGGAAGAGGACCAGCTGCGGCCGATCAGCGCCGCTGAGCAGGCTGGTCCTCGCAGTCCCGCCTCTGTTCCTGGGGTCAGCTGCCAAGTCCCTCGAAGCGCGTTGGTGCCCTGGTGCACGAGAAGAGACCCAGGTGGTGGCTCTTGGCAAAGTCTCTAGCCTACGAGCGCCCCCCGCGAAGCGGGGGCCGCGAGGCGTGGCAAAGTGGCCGGAAAGGCGGACAAGAAAGCAGGCGACGCTCCCACAACAAGGTCAGTGGTGAGTCCCAGGGAAGGCTCTCTCCGTGGTGGTTTTACTGGAGGAGGGGGCGGGAAGAGGACCAGCTGCGGCCGATCAGCGCCGCTGAGCAGGCTGGTCCTCGCAGTCCCGCCTCTGTTCCTGGGGTCAGCTGCCAAGTCCCTCGAAGCGCGTTGGTGCCCTGGTGCACGAGAAGAGACCCAGGTGGTGGCTCTTGGCAAAGTCTCTAGCCTACGAGCGGCTCCCGCGAAGCGGGGGCCGCGAGGCGTGGCAAAGTGGGCGGAAAGGCGGACAAGAAAGCAGGCGACGCTCCCACAACAAGGTCAGTGGTGAGTCCCAGGGAAGGCTCTCTCCGTGGTGGTTTTACTGGAGGAGGGGGCGGGAAGAGGACCAGCTGCGGCCGATCAGCGCCGCTGAGCAGGCTGGTCCTCGCAGTCCCGCCTCTGTTCCTGGGGTCAGCTGCCAAGTCCCTCGAAGCGCGTTGGTGCCCTGGTGCACGAGAAGAGACCCAGGTGGTGGCTCTTGGCAAAGTCTCTAGCCTACGAGCGGCTCCCGCAAAGCGGGGGCCGCGAGGCGTGGCAAAGTGGCCGGAAAGGCGGACAAGAAAGCAGGCGACGCTCCCACAACAAGGTCAGTGGTGAGTCCCAGGGAAGGCTCTCTCCGTGGTTGTTTTACTGAAGGAGGGGGCGGGAAGAGGACCAGCTGCGGGCGATCAGCGCCGCTGAGCAGGCTGGTCCTCGCAGTCCCGCCTCTATTCCTGGGGTCAGCTGCCAAGTCCCTCGAAGCGCGTTGGTGCCCTGGTGCACGAGAAGAGACCCAGGTGGTGGCTCTTGGCAAAGTCTCTAGCCTACAAGCGGCTCCCGCGAAGCGGGGGCCGCGAGGCGTGGCAAAGTGGCCGGAAAGGCGGACAAGAAAGCAGGCGACGCTCCCACAACAAGGTCAGTGGTGAGTCCCAGGGAAGGCTCTCTCCGTGGTGGTTTTACTGGAGGAGGGGGCGGGAAGAGGACCAGCTGCGGCCGATCAGCGCCGCCTGGCAGGCTGGTCCTCGCAGTCCCGCCTCTGTTCCTGGGATCAGCTGCCAAGTCCCTCGAAGCGCGTTGGTGCCCTGGTGCACGAGAAGAGACCCAGGTGGTGGCTCTTGGCAAAGTCTCTAGACTACGAGCGGCCCCCGCGAAGCGGGGGCCACGAGGCGTGGCAAAGTGGCCGGAAAGGCGGACAAGAAAGCAGGCGACGCTCCCACAACAAGGTCAGTGGTGAGTCCCAGGGAAGGCTCTCTCCGTGGTGGTTTTACTGGAGGAGGGGGCGGGAAGAGGACCAGCTGCGGCCGATCAGCGCCGCTGAGCAGGCTGGTCCTCGCAGTCCCGCCTCTGTTCCTGGGATCAGCTGCCAAGTCCCTCGAAGCGCGTTGGTGCCCTGGTGCACGAGAAGAGACCCAGGTGGTGGCTCTTGGCAAAGTCTCTAGCCTACGAGCGGCCCCCGCGAAGCGGGGGCCACGAGGCGTGGCAAAGTGGCCGGCAAGGCGGACAAGAAAGCAGGCGACGCTCCCACAACAAGGTCAGTGGTGAGTCCCAGGGAAGGCTCTCTCCGTGGTGGTTTTACTGGAGGAGGGGGCGGGAAGAGGACCAGCTGCGGCCGATCAGCGCCGCTGAGCAGGCTGGTCCTCGCAGTCCCGCATCTGTTCCTGGGGTCAGCTGCCAAGTCCCTCGAAGCGCGTTGGTGCCCTGGTGCACGAGAAGAGACCCAGGTGGTGGCTCTTGGCAAAGTCTCTAGCCTACGAGCGGCTCCCGCGAAGCGGGGGCCGCGAGTCGTGGCAAAGTGGCCGGAAAGGCGGACAAGAAAGCAGGCGACGCTCCCACAACAAGGTCAGTGGTGAGGATGCTGATAATTACAAAGTGTTGAAGAGTGCTCCGATTGATGGGTTTGGCTTAACCACTGAGCAATACAGAATTAAGTTCAGAGACACCCAAAAGGCACAGACTCAAGACTGGGTTGACTTTGTAGATTGTGCTACTAAGGCTCTGGAAGGCTGGTTACTTGGCAATAAAAAGTGTGATTTTAAAGGATTATACAATTTAATTATGAGGGAGCAAATCCTTAATAATTGTCAAAATCAGTTGTTGCATCAGTATCTGGTGGACTCTGATCTGACCACTCCCCAAGAATTGGGTCATAAGGCAGACAAATGGGTCAGAACCAGGGTGAGGCAGAAGGTTCAGAACCAAGGTGGTGACTTCAAGAAACAAGATTCAAAACCCTCAGACAAGCTTGGGGAAAAGCGTAACGACCAGAATTCTTCTCAAGGGCCCCAAAAATCTTATACTGGTGGGGTCACAATCCAACAAGGTAAAGGCAAGAAGAAACCATGGTGTCAAATCTGTAAACAGAAGACCCATTGGACAAGTGTTTGTAACACGTCCAAGGACTCAACTCCAACCACCACTGCCCCTAACGCAACTGTTCCCCCTAGTTCAGCTCCAAGTGGTGGTGCTCAGAATAAGGGTGTAGTAGGGTTAACCCTGGGATCTGAGATAGACTCTGGCCTAGTCAGAGTTCCAATTCAGGCTGTGCTGGTCTGTGATGGAGGCCTGGATGCAGACTCCTTATTTGTCAGTCCCAGTAATCTGGGCAAATACAGACAGCAGCCTTTGATACATGGAAAGAGGCCTTGCCATTCAGGGACACAGAGGCAAGTGTCACAATGGTGACAAAAGATCTTGCGGCTCCTGAGCAAATCATACTTGGTGAGATGTAAAATGTGACCAATGCTAGCAATGTCAGGACAGATCATTCCTTGACAGTTGTTAATTTCTCCTGGGGAGGGGTAACTGGCCCTAAGAAGATTATGGTAAGTGCAGACCCCCTGTTGAATGCTTGTAGGGCAATGATTTAGAAACTTCAGCTTGGGCTGAAGTGGAGCTCAGGACTCATGCATAAATGTTGGGCATCCCTGCCGATGTGTTTGCTATGACCAGGTCACAGGAAAAAATGTCATCCACTGAAAATGTCCTGGATCATGTAAAAATGGACCAAGCACCTTCCGAGACAAGGAGCAGTTAGGGTAAGGCAGTGTCTTCCCCCCTGACTCAGAGTCCAGATCAGTCTCTTCAGGGAGATGATCTCAGTCCTGAAGAAGGAACTGTCTCAGAGGAGATTGAGCCTGATCAGGTTGAGTTCCTGGGGGCAGGGGGTCCTTCCAGGGCAGATCTTAGCCAGGAGCAGCTGAGGTGCCCTTCTCTTGAACCCATCAGACAAAAATCTGTTGCTGAGGCTGGGGTGGTGCTAGTGGGTCCCATAGGATCTACTAGGATGATGGACTCCTTTACTCAGAGAGTAGAGACCCCAAGCCTGGTGCAGCCAGGAGGTTGGTTATACCTCTGAAGTTTAGGGGCTTCCTATTAACATTAGTACATGACATCCCTTTATCCTATTAACATTAGTACATGACATCCCTTCACCTGGGCCAAAACAAGACTTGGGAAAATAGTCGCTCACTTTCATTGGCCTCACATGCCTGAAGACACCAAGGAGTTTTGTCGCTCTTGTGTCACCTACCAAGCCAATGGTAAGGCAGGTGGTACAACAAAGGCCCCCCTGATACCACTACCCATGGTAGGGGTTCCCTTTGAGAGAGTTGGGATTGATATAGTTGTCCCATGAATCCTCAAACAGCATCTGGGCACAGATTTATACTGGTGGTGGTGGACCATGCCACTAGGTATCCAGAGGCAGTTCCCCTTAGAACTACCACAGCTCATATGGTGGCAAGGGCCCTCTTGGGAAACTTTTCCAGGATGGCTTTTCCTAAGGAGGTAGTATCAGACAGAGTTGCAAACTGCGTGTCTAGTTACTTTACTGCTATGTGGAAGGAGTGTGGAGTAAATTACAAATGTACAGCCCCTTATCATCTACAATGCAATGGGTTATTTGAAAGGTTCAACAAAACCCTAAAGGGCATGATTAAAGTCTCCCAGAAAAGCTTAGGCGCAGATGGGACATAGTTTTTCCCTGCCTTCTCTTTGCCTACAGAGAGGTTCAACAGAAGGGGGTTGGTTACAGCCCATTTGAACTACTTCTGTTTGGGGTCCATTGTGGGTAGTGAAGGAGGGATGGGAGTTGCCTCTCAAACCCCCTATACAGTATATTGCAACTCCCAGGAGCCGACATAGGGTGCTCCATGTCAACAGGCTCAAACCATATGTTGACGGGGCAGCATAGGCTTGCTCATGGCTACTGACGAGGGACAGGATGAAGAGAATGATCCACTCCCTGACCTGCTCTCACAGAACCCTGATGATGGTTCAGTAGATGGTGTAAGCTTGGCAGGCAGCCTCACAGACCAGCAGCAAACTGGTTGCAGAAAAATTCTTCAACAGTTTAGACATATGTTTTCACTGACTCCAAGTCAGACTACCTGGTGCACTCATGAAGTGGACACGGGGGACAGTCTGCCTGTTAAAATTAAGATTTACAGGCAACCTGACCATGTCAGGGACTGTATCAGGATTGAAGTCCAAAAGATGTTGGATTTGGGAGTAACTGAACCACTGAAAGCCCTTGGGCTAGTCCAGTAGTCTTAGTACCTAAACCTCACACCCGGAATGGTAAGAGAGGGATGAGGATTTGTGTTGACTACAGGGGTCTCAATGCAGTCACTAGGACTGATGCACATCCAATTCCTAGGGCAGATGAGCTTATAGATACTTTGGCCTCAGCCAAGTTTCTGAGCACATTTGACCTGACCACTGGCTACTGGCAAATCAAATTAGCTGAGGATGCAAAGCCAAAAACAGCATTTTCAACCCCTAGTGGGCACTACCAATTTGTGGTGATGCCCTTTGATCTGGAGAATGCACCGGCTACTTTTCAAAGGTTGGTGAACAAAGTTCTTAAGGGCCTGGAAGCCTATAGCGCAGCAAATCTAGATGATATTGCTGCTTTAGCTCCACCTGGGAGGATCACCTGGTCCACCTGAGAATTGTTTTGGAGGCCCTGCAGAAAGCAGGCCTCACTATCAAGGCCATCAAGTGCCAGATAGGGCAGAGTCAGGTTGTATACCTGGGCCACTGAGACTGGGTTGCTCCAACCACCCAGACTCGGGTCAGAGATTTCTTGGGCCTGACTGGATACTATAGGAGGTTTGTCAAAGGATATGGATCCATAGAGACCCCTTTGAATGACTTAACTTCCAAGAAAATGCCAAAGAAAGTTCAGTGGACAGTTAGCTGTCAAAAGGTATTTGATGACCTGAAGCAGGCCATGTGCACTGCTCCCATTCTGCAAAGTCCTAAGTACTCCAAATAATTCCTTGTCCAAGCAGATGCATCTGAGTTGGGAGTAGGGGTGGTGTTATCACTATTGAATGATGAAGGTCAGGATCAGCCAGTAGTTTTTATTAGCAGAAGGCTTACCCCCAGAGAGAAACGTTGGTCAGCCAGTGAGAGGGAGGCCTTTGCTGTGGTTTGGGCTCTGAAGAAGCTGAGGCCATATTTGTTTGACACTTACTTCATTGTTCAGACAGCCATAAGTCCCTCTTATGGTTAAAACAGATGAAGGGTGAAACACCCAAACTTTTGAGGTGGACCATTTCCCTACAGGCGATGGACTATACAGTGGAACATAGACCTAGTAGTAACCAATGCAATGCAGATGGACTCTCCAGATATTTCCACTCAAAACATGAAGACTCAAGTGGTCAAGGTTAGTTTAATGTCCTGACCTGGTGGGAGGGGGGCGGGGGTTGTGTAGGAGAGTCGGATCTGCTTACTATAGTCACCTCCACTTTTTGCTAATGTTTCACTGTTTTCGACTTGGTCTGGCTGGGATCCTACTATTTCGGACCCCAGCCTAGCTGCTTTCTCCCAAAAGTGATTGCATGTACTTTAGGTACACACCAGATTGGATTCTGGGGTACCCTTTTAAGTCCCAGGTATATGGTATACTATGTACCTATGGCATAGGTACCCAAGAGGCCACCCAGGGGCTGCAGCATGTATTATGCCACCCCTGAGAGGCCACTCAAATTGACACCACATGCCTGCTACTACAACCTGTGTAAGGTGGTGCATGCACCCCTTTCTTAGACATAGGTTCACTATATCTACCTTATCACTGCACATATAAACCTATCAGTCACCTCTATGACAGGCCTTATCAATCCTGAAGGCAGAGTGCTTGGTTTTGTGTGAGAGGGTGCCCATGCATGAGCAGGACCCCTCTGCAGCTTTTGGAATCTATTCTCCGGGGTTGTTCTGTGATGCAATTTCACACAAACAGGAAGGGGAGAGGGTCAACAACTCATCTACCCGACCCCCTTCTACAACATTTTCACACCAAGAGGGGTAGAGAAGAAAACCGAAACTGAAAAAGCATGCAGGGGCATAAAGTATGCTAGTAAAACTGCCCTCACTCACACACAAATCTGCGTGTGACATGCTTCATCATCGGGTCTGCTCATAAAACACCCTGACGTAGCCACGCACAGGATGGAGCATAGGGGAGGGGTAAACAAACAACATAAACAGTACTCATAAATGGCTGAGTAAAGTGCTATCAACCCAGACTGGGAACAGTGATAGAAATAAGTGCAGTGAAAGAAAAGTCTAAAACTGGCTCGTGGATAACCTATTAATCCATTTTATTCCAGGGTCCCATGGACAGGATTAAAAATTCAAGAAGGATGGGCTTGTTCGAGAGAATAGTAGGAGCTCATAACAACGCTCCTTAGACTGCCAAAGTCAACATGTTTCAACCATGATTGGTGTGCCCACACTAACGGGTCATGCCGGTCTTCCTCAGGACTTTTAACAGTCCCAGTCAAGCAAACCCTGTTACCTTATTCTGGTTAATTACCAGGGTACACAAATAAAGCAATCCTGGCGTGTGGCGGCAATTACCCTGACTCGGGATACAAGTACTGCAAAATAAAACATATATCCTCGGGCGTTAGAAGCATTCAAGTTAGTCACATCGAATCTCATTACAATTAACATCCCAAGCCACAAGAACATACAAACATCTCCTGAGCAATAATGCGTATGTCCAACCCTCTCCTACATGATAGTGGGGAGAAATTGAAGACATCAATATTACTCTTTAGGTTTCCAAGCTCCAATCTTGAACATACTTTTCATACCAATTATTCATAATAGCCCTTGTCGCACACACAAGATATACTCCACAAACACATGTATCTGATTACTAATATCAACATTCATGGATAACTCCATGGCCGCTGCAAAGTAGCCCTTCTTCCCTTCCCCATAGTGCCAAACTCACTGAGTTTACTGATATGGGAAGCTTGAACTGCCGGCGTGCGAGGAGAACCCCTAAGGACACAACCTGTAGTGAGGGTAAGGGCAAGAAAACGTAATGCATGCCACCTGTAAATACTGCATGCTCCGGTTATAACACACATAAACATTCAACGATATAGTCAGGCGATAATCAGGAAACGACAAGCATGTCAGCCCCACAAAAACAACCAGGAAGTCTGTGTAATCTATATAATCTGCTTACTTTCCCACAGGTGGTTCACGCCCAGTTTGCTCGCCACAGTCCCGCCGTGTAGTATACCATAAGTCCGCCATGCTCAGCGTTAAATCTCCTTCTTCCTCCTTCCGAACACGTCCACAGATCACGTGAGGGTGCGTATGCGTCAAGGGGATGGCAGCACCACACGTCATAATAGTCTCGCCTCTGACTATCGTCTATGGAAACGCTGCAGTGCGGGCTCAAGTGTTGTCAAGGTAACGAGGTAAATACTAATGCCCAAGCGAAAATGTGCCAAAGCATAGTGCAGACCTCTTGATTAAACATCTGCCCACTGGGGAACCAGATCCCTTAACCATAATCATGGAAAAGTGTAACAAAACACTGCGAGGTGCTAGAAATACTCGGTCAAAAAGGGGACAGCGAGATGACGCCACTTATTAACGAAATCATATGTATTGACACAGGGGCGGGCAGACAGAAACACCCCGCCGTTCAACATCCTTCTTAACCAAAAGAGGGAGGGAGAGTGTGATTTCTTATTACAGTTATCATTAAGGCATAGCACCAAAAAGAGATGGTTGAGAGAGAGGTAATCATATTCAAACATCAACAGATTCGGTGTCCGGGTGGAAAATCACCTCGTAAGAGCATGCCAGGGAATATCGTCATTCAATCCTACTTTGTGGATTTTAAGACGGTATACCCACTTCTGTTCCCGCAATATTAGGGCTCTGTTTTTATCCCCACCAGTCATGTTATACTGTAATTTTTCAATAATGGACCATCTCAAGTCTTCTGTAGTATGTCCCATTTCAAGGAAGTGGACAGTATTAGATTTCCCACATCTGATGGTGCTCCGGTGCTCCATTATCCGTGTTTTAACTTTTCGTCTGGTCATCCCAACATATTGCTTCATGCATGGACATGTAATCAGGTAGATGACCCACTCTGAATTACAATTTGTGTGGGTTCTCTCTTCCCAAAGGTACGTTAAGCCAATGTCAATGCTTTTTGTGTTAATTGTCAAATGACATACACTGCAAGATCCACAGCGTGTGTGTCCAATTACCGGAGGTAGAAGAGTAGGTGTCATCCTTCCACCCCCTCGATTGACCCTGGGTCTAGTATGAACTAATAAGTCCTTCAGGTTTTGGCTTCGTTTAAATGAGAATAGAGGCCTTTCCACACTCAGCCCATTCGAGATCAGAATCCTCCAGTTTTTGAGAACCAAACGTTAAATCTGTTGAGAAGCAGTGTTAAGTGTAGAAACGAAAACAGGTTTCTTGGACACTGGTCTAATAGTCTTGAACAGAAGTACGTCACGGTTGACATAAGTCGCTCTCATTCTTGCCCTCCTGATCACCCGAGTAGGATACCCCCTCCTAGCCAGTTTTACAGATAGTAAGGAAGCCTCCTCCGTAAAGTCAGACTTGGCAGAACAGTTCCGACGTACTCGAAAAACTGTCCTACCGGTAGATTTTCCCTGAGGCATTTCGGGTGAAAGCTGTCAAAGGTTAGCAAAGAGTTTTTGGCTGTGGGCTTATGAAAAACTCTTGTATGAAGTACCCCCTCTCTAGGTTCAAACAAAAGATCCAGGAAAGGTAACCGGGTTTTCGTGACAGCGGACGTAAAGTGGAGTAAAGGATTTCTCATATTCAGCCACTCCAAAAACAGGTGAACAGAACACTCATCCCCTTCCAAATATCCAAAACATCGTCAATATAACGACACAAGATTCTTATGTGGGAAGACCACGGGCAAGCGGTGTCATAAATCATAGCTGTCTCAAAAGCTCCAACATAAAGCCCTGCCAAGCTCGGGGCAAAGACACTCCCCATGGAGGTACCATGGGTCTGAAGGTACAAGGTCCCATCATATTCAAAATAATTCTTAGTCAGGGCTATTTCAGCCAAATTCAAAATGAAAGCCCTGGGTGTTTGGTAGGGCCAGTCCTCTGCAATCAGGATGTCCTCCCGGACTCTGAGAGTTTCTCTTTGCGGAATATTCGTATATAAGGCCTCGATATCGAGGCCTATGAGAAACTCAGTCCCAGGGTCAAAAGGTAGGTCATTCAGATGTTGTAAAATATCTAGGGTGTCCCTCAGATAAGCCAGTAGTTTCTGAACCAGCGGTTTCAGGTAAAAGTCACAAAATTGAGATAAAGATTCCAGAAGGGAACACATCCCTGACACAATCGGCCTCCTGAGGGGCGGTCTAACCAGCTTATGAATTTTGGGGAGAATATAAAAATAAGGAGTTCTCTGCTGTTTATTCACCAGAAACTCAGCTTCATGATCAGAGATGCAGTCATTGGATCGAGGCTCCTCAGCCAGGGTGATGATTTCTTTAGTTATTTCAGCTGTTGGTAGCACTTTACTCACTCATTTATGAGTACTGTTTATGTTGTTTGTTTACCCCTGCCCTATGCTCCATCCTGTGCGTGGCTACGCCAGGGTGTTTTGTAAGCAGACCCGATGATGAAGCATGTCACACGCAGATTTGTGAGTGAGTGAGGAAAGTTTTAACAACATACTTCATGCCCCTGCAAGCTTTTTCAGATTCGGTTTTCCTCTCTACCCCTCTTGGTGTGAATTTGTTCTGTGATGCAGCCATACCATATAGTCTTAAGTACATTATAACCTTGCGGTAAATGCTAACTTTAAAACGGCTGCACAGAAACCGGTTGTGTTTGGTGTCAAACACCTTGGAATTATACCTACACACCAGTAACTGGTGTGGGAGGTAAGATTCCACCCTCCTGGAGGCAGAAATATGACAGAACCAGTACACCCGGTACCAGCTTTTCCAATCCTGGCATCACAAGGTGGATGCTGCCAGCCACAAACACGAGTCTGCCCTCCTGCTGCTGGACGAAACTACGGCAGTGGAGGCTGGACAATAGCTTTCTTGTCACAGGGAGGTGTAACCACCTCCCAGACAGGCTTTAGTGTATTGGGGCTGGGTGGGTGCACTCCAAGAGTGTTTTGATGTCTGTTCTGGGGGCACATTTGGTGTCCCTGTGCATAGTCTGGCTCAAACTGGTTGCAGGGGCTATCATCCCCTGGAAAAAGGACATGGGTGTAGCCACCCCTCTGTCCTGACCCTCCCATAGGTGGGTACCCAGAGTTTGTCCCACCCCTTTCGTGGGTATAAAGTAGGAACGCCTGACTACAGGACTTTAGATTTACCTGGCCGAAAAGCTGCTACAGAAACTAAATACTTCAACGATCTACACTGCGCTAGATGACTGAAGAATCTCCCTTGGAGTAAAGGAGTGCTAAGCAGGCACCAAAGACGCATCTGAATGGTTTGCAACTCCAAAGCTCCTAAGGACTCCGCAGAGTTTTGCAACACAGGAGGTGGGTTTCCAAGCGTCCCCAAAGTCGACTAGTGTGCTCAGCACACCTGAGACCCGTATCTCTCGTGGGGACCGTGCAACCCAAACCCCTGGGCACTGTGTATATTTGCAGAAGCATCTGCTTTCCAGTGACCCCTGAAGCTGTGCTTTGGCTACTCATAGTCCAGACCCCGAGCAGTGATTCCACCAAAGCTTACCGGCCTACACTCCACGAGAGTTCCATGGATGGTGTTCTGTGATTGCTCTCGAGGTCCCTTTGCAATCCCTGGTCCGTCGACCTGTGGGTCCCTGTGATAACCGACTTTTTCGACCCTCTTTGAGAGGGAAGATGATGGAGAATGACTCCAGCCTATTACCCTTAGAGTATAGGGATTAGGATTATAAGTAGGACCTATCCATGAGGCACAGTAGTGCATTTTCGTACCCTTTTCTTTAGATCAGGGCTTATAAACTTAAGCTAGGGGATAGATATATAAGTATTAGTGATGATCCATCCTTTTGTAAGAGTATTAGTACATCTTCTGTGGAGTTATGCGTATTTTGGGCCTTGTAGGCCTTAAACGGGACAGACTCCATCTTGCTCTCTGCCTGGTAGTTCGAGAGGCTTTCTAGGTCAAGTGTAATGTTTTAGTTTTAAGGTGTTGTTCGCTTGGAGAGAACCGGTTCAGGCTGGCCCTTATCGAAAGACTGTATTTTTCTCCACTCCGAAGACACAACTCCAGGCCGGCCGGCTGGGAACGTGCCCTTGGTACGGGGAGGTACAAGAATTTGGTGGGCGGCAGGTTACTGGCCGTAACTTTCCATGAAGGGGCAGGTTTTGATATTAGCGAAAGTGTTAGGCAATGAGTCAGTCAGTCTGTAGGCGGCAGCTAGCCGTTAGCATCTATGCCATTAATTATTTCCAGAGCAGACAATCGCTATTTGGAAGTCTGAGAAAAGATTCTGAAACCGAGACTCTCTAAGAAAGACTGAAGGAGAAATAGCGCGGAGCGCACAGAAACAGAGAGAGAGAGAGACGGTAGCTAATAGCCAGCGAGGTTCCAGTGACTTGGAGGGAAGCAGAGGAGATTGAGCATAGCGGTGCAGACGTGTACCCGTGACTGCTGAGGTGTGATTCCAAGACGAGCCAAGACACAGAGACGAGAAGGGAACCTAGATGACTGCCGAGCCCCGACTTCACATTAATAAGGTGATCTCTGCCCTTTTCCTTGTTAAGCGCGCATTCTAACCTTTACTTTTCTTTACAGTATATACATTGTGTAGTATTGTGTTTATTTTTGTTGTAATAAAGAAAACACCCCAGTTCATAATGAACCGACATGTGCCTTGTATTCTTGTTCAATCAGGGTAACCTGAGCTTCTAGTTAGACATTGTTTGCATGAACGGATGCGAATCCCGATCAGGTAAGGAATGACTGAGCAAGTAGGGAGAGAGGGAACATTTGATGTCAGGAGCAGAAGGTACATATTATAATTTGGCCATATCAATTTCTATTATCGTAGTTTTATCCCGAGTAGATAGCCAAAGACTTTATCCTTAAATGTTCATAGGAAAGTGATCGTCATTGGTACATGGCGTGTATATATATCTGCCGGAGTGCAGACCGTGTGTAAGTGAGAGCACCGGAAGGAGACGGTGTGGAGGCTCGCTGGATTGTGGGCCGTGTGTAAGTGAGAGCACCGGAAGGAGACGGTGTGGAGGCTCGCTGGATTGTGGGCCGTGTGTAAGTGAGAGCACCGGAGGGAGACGGTGTGGAGGCTCGCTGGATTGTGGGCCGTGTGTAAGTGAGAGCACCTAAGATAGAGAGGTGTGTAGATCTGCCAGATTGCAGGTCGGATATCAATGAGAGCACTGGGTCTGCAGGCCCATGTGTGTGTAGGCGCGCCCGATTGTGCGTCGGGTGAGCACTGATGATCAGTGTGTAATGGTACATTATCAGACCTGCCCTAGGGTAGACCAGTCTGGGCCTACGTGGCCGCGAGACCAATAGGTGTGAATAGGATATTGTAGAAAACCAATGCATGTTTATTGCTATTTTTCCCATCCTTAGGTATAAGATGTACATACATATATCCATACCCATTGTAAATATATTCTAAGGAGGGAGGTGAGTACGTTCCGGCTGGGTTAGAGGGGCTCCTAGGAGCTGATTTCATCTGGTCCGAGAATCTGGTCGGTACATCTGGCGTCACGAACTGTTTACGAAGCCTGTGTGCGCTGTATTGTTTTCATCTTGTTGGTTTGCGCTCGGCTCGTACGTATTTTTCTTTGTTTATAATTGTGTATATATTTTTTTTTTGTGTGCTAACATGTTCTCGAAGAAATCTAAATCTACTTTCAAATTACCGATTGACATTCCCGGCTGGGAATCAACGCCTTATGAGGCTTTGGCCCGTGAGTGGGCCGATTCTACTGGTTTGAGTGAGAATTGGACTTCTTGTTTGGAGCAGGCGGAGCCCGCTGATGTGGTTTCTTGCTTGCAAAAAGCGCCAGTAGTGAAGGGTGATGAGCTTCCTGTTTTAGGACGCAGAGGTTGGATTGTGCTGACTGCTTACAGGATGCTTCATGAGAAGTTTCTGAAATTGCAGAAGCGGTTTGTTGATATGGAAGAAAAGTTTGTTGAGGTGCAGAATGCGCATACTCTTTTGCGATGTCAGAATAAGTTGCTTGCCGACAAACTTGAGACTTATCAGACTATAGCCGAAAGGGCTGCGGTGCGCATTGCGAAATATAAATATAGGCACCGCCGTGGTCGTGTGTCTACACGGAAAGTGCGTCTGGTCGTGGCAAAAGCCGGACTAGATTGGAATCCTGATGAGTGGGATGGTAATATCTGGGACTCGAACGAATCTGGCTCCTCGGCTGAGGAGGGTGACAAGCGCGAGTCTTCTCGCACCGGACGTGATTGTAAATCTGCTTCCTGTGACAAAGACGACGTTTCTGATGATCGTGGTCGCTCTACCAATTCTGATGACATATTACGCTCTGATTGTTCTTCTAAATCTAAGGACCGGGCTTCCTCGGAGGCTCTTTCGGAGGTTTCTGCTCACCCTGTGTTTCGACGTAAATTACAACAGGCTCCTGGTATGCCGAATGGTATTCATTTGGATAGTATTGAAGATTTTACTCAACAGGAGGTTAGTGACATTTTACAACGATTTCAACAACGACCCGGTGAAACTTTGCTTACCTGGATGGTGCGCCTTTATGAACTAGGTGCTGCCGGTATTATGCTTGATGCTGGTGATTGCTTACGTTTTTGCTCTTTGAGTTCCGATTCTACTGTACAAGATCATTTTCGAAATTATAATGGTGCTGGCCAAATTAGCTTGCTCCAGCTTGCGAACGATGGTTGTAACCATAAATACCCTACTGAATCTGATTGGCCTGTCAATGACAAGCCATGGTACACTTTGCGCGATGCGTCGCAACGTTTGAAAGAGGAAGTAATGAAAACTGCCATTTTTCTCAGTACGTCTGACAGATTGTTGGATGGTCTTTTAACATCTTCTGTGCGTAATCGCATTATCCGTTCTTCGCCTGTTGCTTATAAGCAGGTTATGATGACTTTGTTGATCAATCAAACTGGCAATCCTTTGTCTATGGTGCTTGAATCTGTTCGTCAGCTTGGTGAGTTGGGTGAATGGTTTAAACCTGAGAGGCAATCTCGACCTGAAGGTCGTACCGCTGGGGATTATAAATTTTCTAGACGTGATATGTTTCTTGCACTTTTGGCTGATGGTGTGAAAAGGGAGGACATTGATGGTGAACCTAATAATCGCTTGTGGGACATGTTTCGTAAGCGTGGTCTGGATCGGAAGGAGGGTGCCCGTCGTGTACGTAAGAATGATTGTGACCGAGGATCTGATGACAGTGGTGATGAGAGGCGTCGTGTGGATGCTGATCGCCGTGATGACCGGCGTTATGAACGTGATATTTCCCCCCGCCGTGAGAGCGTAAGGGTGAGAGAGGGAGAGAGAGACAGGGGTAGAGATGATCGTGTCTCTAATAGACGCAGAGATGAGAGAAGTTATTCCCCTGATGTTAGACGACGGGAGGATCGTCACAAGCTTTCTGACCGTAATTCTCAATTCTTTGAACATGACACTAATCCGTTTCGTAATAGAGATGGATATGAGCAGGATGTTCTGATTCCGAAAAAAGTTGAAAACATCTATCCTGATTTGTCTTGGTTGGCTGACCATGGTAAAAATGACTAGGAAATTGGTCAAGCTCCGGTACGCAGGTGGGCTCATAAAGACAATAGACCCTATGTAGATATTGAAATTTTTTGGAAACATCGTAATATCCAAAGGGCCCGAGCATTGGTGGATACTGGGGCGGAGGCCACTTTAATTCATGGTAAATCGAAAAAATTCAAAGGACAGTTTTTTACAATTACTGGTTTAGGTGGTAAGGAAACTCCCGCAGTGCAAACTGCGCTTGACATGAAAATTGGCCGAATTCCCCGTAAAGAATATTCTGTGTTAGTTGTGCCTCTCCTGGAATATATAATTGGAATTGACATTTTGAAAGGAATGACTTTGCATCTTGATGATGGCTGTTATCAATTTGGTACGAAGCATTACATTTCGTCCAGACCCGTACGGGTTGGTCGTTTGCGGATGCCCCCCATTAAGATTCCCCAAGCTACTAAAGTTGTTTCTCAGAAACAATATCGAATTCCAGGTGGTCATGAAGAAATTAGTGCCACAATTCAGGATCTGATTGATGCAGGAGTTATAACTCCAATCACTTCTGCTTGGAATAATCCCGTGTGGCCTGTGCGCAAAAGTGATAATTCTTGGCGCATGACGGTTGATTATCGACAATTAAACAAACACACTCCGCCTTTGGCTGTTGCTGTGCCTGACATGGTTACTTTGATTCAGAGAATTCAGAAGCATCCAGGTACATGGTATGCGTCCATTGATATTGCTAATGCTTTCTTTTCGATTCCAATTGCCCCCGAGTGTCAGGAGCAATTCAGTTTTACCTGGCATGGCCGTCAAATGACGTTCAGGAGTCTTCCTCAAGGTTATGTACATAGTCCTACGATCTGTCACCGGCTGGTGGCGGAACATTTATCTGAAGTGCCCGTACATCCCCAGATTCAGGTGTGTCATTATATTGATGACGTTTTGATTCAAGGTGAGACGCACGACCAAGTCCAATCACATTTAGATCAGATTCTTGACTGTTTACGTGCAAAAGGTTGGGAGATTAATGCTGATAAATTGCAGGGCCCTTCCGAGAATGTTAAATTTTTAGGAATTAATTGGCATGAAGGTCACAGAGAAGTGATCCCGCAGGTGAGGCGTAAAATTTTGGATTTCGCTGTTCCGAGGAACAGAAAGGAGGCTCAATGTTTTATTGGCCTGTTTGGTTTTTGGCGTCAACATATTCCCCATTTGAGTCAGATTTTAGCTCCTCTGTACCGAGTCACCGGCAAAAAGAATGCGTTTGAGTGGGGTGAACCACAACAAAATGCTTTTAATTTGGCGAAAGAAGCAATTCAGTATGCTTTGGATTTGTGGCCCGTGGGCGACGGTGATGTGGATTTGAATGTTTCTGTGGATGGCCTGTATGCCAATTGGAGTCTGTGGCAAAAGCAGGGCAGACAGAAAGTGCCATTAGGTTTTTGGACTAAAAAGTTACCTGAGGCTGGTGAGCGTTATACACCTTTTGAAAAACAGTTGCTTGCTTGTTATTGGGCTTTGGTGGATACTGAGCAATTGACGTTGGGTCATACCGTGATTTTGAGACCTGAAATTCCTATCATGCAGTGGGTTTTGAGTTCGCCGAAATCCCATCGAATTGGACATGCTCAGGAGGCGAGTATCATTAAATGGAAATGGTACATTCAGGACAGAGCGCGTGTGGGTCCGAAAGGTGTGGCTGTGTTGCATGAGCGAGTGGCGCAGGCGCCATCGAATGAGACTGGAAATGATTGTTCTGTGCCTGTAGTCCAGGAATCTCCTGTTAGGTGGGGTAAGCCATTTGATGATTTGTCCGCGGAGGACAGAAAACATGTGTGGTTTACGGATGGTTCAGCGAAGTTCATTGGTGAGAAACGGCACTGGAAAGCAGTGTCATTCAATCCTGTCACGCAAAAATTATTGAGTACAACTGGTGATGGAAAGAGTAGTCAATATGCTGAATTATATGCAGTTTACCAAGTTTTGAAACAGGAACTACCTGGCACATGTCATATTTTTACTGATTCCTGGTCCACTGCTAATGGACTGGCGGTTTGGTTACCAACTTGGCATTCTCATAATTGGGAATTGCATTCAAAAGAACTGTGGGGTAAAGAATGATGGCAAGAAATTTGGGAATTGCTCCCACAGAGTACTGTTACAATCTTTCATGTGGACGCTCATACCCCGATTGACTCCCTTGACAAATTCTTTCATAACATTGCAGATGAAAAGTCTAAAATTGCTGAGGCAGTGGTGGACATGCAGGATTCTGATTTGGCAGGATTGGCGAAATGGGCCCACCAAAAAGCGGGACATTTTGGAGAAAGAGCCACTAGCAGGTGGGCTTCCGATCGAGGGATTCATATTCCCTTAAATTTAATTAAAGATGTCATTCTGCATTGTCCTATCTGTCAGCATTCTAGAAAAAGAACAGTACCTCATATTGTTAAAGGCCATTTACATCGAGGAAAAATGCCCGCCCAAATTTGGCAAGTTGATTATATTGGCCCGCTCCCTATGAGCAAAAATTGTCAATATATTTGCACAGCTGTTGATACTTTTAGTGGCCTGTTGGTCGCTTTCCCTTGCAAACAAGCCACCCAAGTGAATACCATTAAGACCCTGGAATTGCTTTTTTTATATTATGGTGTTCCATTCCAAATTCAATCGGATAATGCATCCCATTTTCGTGGAAGATTGGTGCAGGAATTCTGTATGGAAAATAACATTGAATGGATTTTTCATATTCCATATTATCCACAGGCCTCGGGCCTCATTGAGCGTATGAATGGTTTGTTAAAAGAACAATTACGTAAATTGACTGACGACCATTACAAAAACTGGAGAGATGTTTTGCTCCAGGCATTGATGATTCTAAATAATCACCCTTTGTTACATGCTGAATCTCCTTTAATGCGTTTGTTTCCTCCAACTGTTGATGCAAAACCCTATTCCACGTCCACTACTGTTATGTACTGGGAAATTACCCCCGGAGCTTTAGCTCCATGCAGAGCGACCCCAGGTTCCGCAGGCTTGGACCTGCATGCTATGAATGATGCAATCCTGAAAGGCAGAGACCGAATTATTGTTGAAACCGGCGTTGGTGTCTGTATACCAGCCGGTAGTTTTGGACTTATTGCCCCTAGATCGGGCCTTGCCATGAAAGGTATTCAAGTTCTCGGAGGAGTAATTGACAGTGATTATCAGGGAGAGATTAAGGTTCTTCTGCTTAATAGCAGTGAAATTGACTTATCGATCAAAAAATCTGACCGTGTTGCTCAGTTACTCATTATGCCTGTCTTCAGTGATGAGATTAAGAGAGGCTCTGCCCCAACTTTGCTGACAGTACGAGGCCAAAAAGGATTCGGTTCCACCGATAATCCCGGTGCCAAAATATGGGTGCAATCGCCTAAACATCCCCCTGAACAGGCTGAAGTTATTGCGACCGGTCATGATAACACCATTTTGGTGATGAAGCCGGGGAAAGATAGCTGGGAAGCTGTCCCAGCTGACAAATGTTACTTACGAGAATGATTAAGGCCTCTGTTTCTATTCTTTCAGGTCATTCTCTGGACTGCTGCTGCAGGATGTGCCGGCGTTGGACTCCTTTTGGTCTGCTACGCCGGGAGAGGAGAGGACCCACCGATTTCGGTTGATTGGAGAACACGAGTTCCACGATCCTTTGCTGCATGGTATTCGTCGTCCAACTTCTGGATTACCCTTGCTAAACGGGTTACTAACTCTCCGCATTTTTGCCTCACTCCCATGAGGTCTGTGACTGATATCTTGGCGACCTGCTTGGTTGCTGTCCCTGCATCTACTGAAACTTTGAGACATATTTTCAATATTTCAAGTGCCCGATCCAATATTATTCTGGGCGACTTTGCGGCCCATGAGTTTTGCCCTTTATGTACTGTTCTTCCTGATTCTGATTTCCCTATGCATTCCCAAATCACGACCTATAATATTACGCAAGGTGACTTATGTTTTATTCTAACATGTGATCCCAAGGCTATCACCGAATGCATCAAATTAAAAATTCAGGCTGCCACTTCCTTTTCAGCTCATCAACGATTGCTGTGTTTAAAGAGACTTCCGAATTCATGTGTTTCCGTGAAAAATAATATGACATGTAAACGTTTATTGGTTGCCCCTAGTTATTACCGTTCTATGTTGCTGCCCTCTGGGTGGTTGTTTTCCTGCGGGAACTCATCTTGGCCCTATATTCCCGCTAATATTTCTGGTGGTCCTTGTGCCATCACTAGATTGAGTTTATTAATGTTTTCTTCACATCCTACTTCACATTCCCGTATGGTACGAGATTCAATGTCATTACATGAAGATTGTGATTCCTCTGTTCACCTGTACTCTAAATCAGAATACCTTGGTTTAGCTTTTTCTATTATTGGAGTCCCTGCATTGGCTGTTTATAATGCCAAAACAATTGGCAAGATGGCCTGCTGGATGGTTAAATCCATCAACCAAACCTCTACTGTTTTGTCTGATCTGTTATTAGATGCCCAGGGTGAACGTAGAGCTATTTTACAGAATCGCGCAGCTATTGATTATCTTTTGTTAAAACATGGACATGAATGTTCTGATTTTGAGGGCCTATGCTGTTTTAATTTGTCCGACCATTCCAAATCAATCCAAGCCCATATTGACAAACTACACGACTTGACTGCAGAAATTAGACAACACATTGATCAGGGCTTATTTGACTGACTCTTTAATTGGTTACCTGACTTGCATTCTTTACGACAGATTTTAGGGGGTGTTATTGTTGCCATTTGTGTTTTGATAAGCTATTTGTTGTTGAATTCAGTGCATTCCTTCTCTATTACAATTTTGTGGCTTTGGTAGGAGAAATAGGTCAGTTAATTTTGTTTCTTATTATTCTTCCACTGATGTTAGTTCGATATAAGATATGGCTAATAGACTGGAGTCAAGGGTGAAGTGTGATAACCGACTTTTTCGACCCTCTTTGAGAGGGAAGATGATGGAGAATGACTCCAGCCTATTACCCTTAGAGTATAGGGATTAGGATTATAAGTAGGACCTATCCATGAGGCACAGTAGTGCATTTTCGTACCCTTTTCTTTAGATCAGGGCTTATAAACTTAAGCTAGGGGATAGATATATAAGTATTAGTGATGATCCATCCTTTTGTAAGAGTATTAGTACATCTTCTGTGGAGTTATGCGTATTTTGGGCCTTGTAGGCCTTAAACGGGACAGACTCCATCTTGCTCTCTGCCTGGTAGTTCGAGAGGCTTTCTAGGTCAAGTGTAATGTTTTAGTTTTAAGGTGTTGTTCGCTTGGAGAGAACCGGTTCAGGCTGGCCCTTATCGAAAGACTGTATTTTTCTCCACTCCGAAGACACAACTCCAGGCCGGCCGGCTGGGAACGTGCCCTTGGTACGGGGAGGTACAAGAATTTGGTGGGCGGCAGGTTACTGGCCGTAACTTTCCATGAAGGGGCAGGTTTTGATATTAGCGAAAGTGTTAGGCAATGAGTCAGTCAGTCTGTAGGCGGCAGCTAGCCGTTAGCATCTATGCCATTAATTATTTCCAGAGCAGACAATCGCCATTTGGAAGTCTGAGAAAAGATTCTGAAACCGAGACTCTCTAAGAAAGACTGAAGGAGAAATAGCGCGGAGCGCACAGAAACAGAGAGAGAGAGAGACGGTAGCTAATAGCCAGCGAGGTTCCAGTGACTTGGAGGGAAGCAGAGGAGATTGAGCATAGCGGTGCAGACGTGTACCCGTGACTGCTGAGGTGTGATTCCAAGACGAGCCAAGACACAGAGACGAGAAGGGAACCTAGATGACTGCCGAGCCCCGACTTCACATTAATAAGGTGATCTCTGCCCTTTTCCTTGTTAAGCGCGCATTCTAACCTTTACTTTTCTTTACAGTATATACATTGTGTAGTATTGTGTTTATTTTTGTTGTAATAAAGAAAACACCCCAGTTCATAATGAACCGACATGTGCCTTGTATTCTTGTTCAATCAGGGTAACCTGAGCTTCTAGTTAGACATTGTTTGCATGAACGGATGCGAATCCCGATCAGGTAAGGAATGACTGAGCAAGTAGGGAGAGAGGGAACATTTGATGTCAGGAGCAGAAGGTACATATTATAATTTGGCCATATCAATTTCTATTATCGTAGTTTTATCCCGAGTAGATAGCCAAAGACTTTATCCTTAAATGTTCATAGGAAAGTGATCGTCATTGGTACATGGCGTGTATATATATCTGCCGGAGTGCAGACCGTGTGTAAGTGAGAGCACCGGAAGGAGACGGTGTGGAGGCTCGCTGGATTGTGGGCCGTGTGTAAGTGAGAGCACCGGAAGGAGACGGTGTGGAGGCTCGCTGGATTGTGGGCCGTGTGTAAGTGAGAGCACCGGAGGGAGACGGTGTGGAGGCTCGCTGGATTGTGGGCCGTGTGTAAGTGAGAGCACCTAAGATAGAGAGGTGTGTAGATCTGCCAGATTGCAGGTCGGATATCAATGAGAGCACTGGGTCTGCAGGCCCATGTATGTGTAGGTGCGCCGGATTGTGCGTCGGGTGAGCACTGATGATCAGTGTGTAATGGTACATTATCAGACCTGCCCTAGGGTAGACCAGTCTGGGCCTACGTGGCCGCGAGACCAATAGGTGTGAATAGGATATTGTAGAAAACCAATGCATGTTTATTGCTATTTTTCCCATCCTTAGGTATAAGATGTACATACATATATCCATACCCATTGTAAATATATTCTAAGGAGGGAGGTGAGTACGTTCCGGCTGGGTTAGAGGGGCTCCTAGGAGCTGATTTCATCTGGTCCGAGAATCTGGTCGGTACAGTCCCTGAGAAGGGAACTTTAACTTTTAACAGGCTTTCCTGGTTGCTCCAGACGGGCTGTGACTCTCCATCGCTTGGGGAGTCCCCAGGACCTTGCTGGTCCTCACCGAAGAATCTTTCCTCTGACTGCGTGGGTTGCAGTTGCCAAGGCTTCTTGGTGTTCAATCCGGACACTGATCCCCCCCCCCCCCCCCCCCCCCCCCCCCCAGCGCTCTACATTCTTCATGGGACAGCTTGCCTGCAGACTTTGGTCATCGTCGACGTCTCCTGGTCCCCGTGGCTGCAGAGTCAAGCTTCACCTCTTCTCACCTGGAACACCCGACATCGGTAGGCATTCGTCTATCTTGCCCCTGGTCACTGGCAAGTGATCCAGACTCTGTCCACTCTGCTTTCAGGTTCTTCTCAGCTCCGATCCAGGCTTGGATCACACCGGACACTTTTCTTCTTCACGGCGGCAGCACTTTGCAGCAACTCGCCATTGAAAACGACGAAGATTCCAGACACCATTTGACACCTATGCACCTGGCTTCCCTGGGTTAGGTAACACGAGTACTCTGGTGCTCACTTGGGTGCTGGCATTAGAACCTTCTAAGTCTGAAAGGGTTAGCTCAAAGTCCTCTTCTAAGTGTCCTTATTCTGTAAAATGCCAACCGCGACTTTCATATAGGATTGAACGGCGCTCGCGGATGTGTTCTCACACTGCCCGTGCCCCCCTTGGGTCCCCTGTGTCACTACCTTGGGTGGTTCCTTGGGGTCCCAGCGATTCTATGTGCTCTAGGCACTGTGTCTAATCAAGTTGTGGTTGTTATACCACTTTCTTAGTATATGGTTCGATCTCCCGCCGGAGTCCGCTGTGTATTGTGCTATTTACTGTCGGTCTAGTACTGTGATAGTGTGTGCCTTGTTCTCTAATCTCATAAAGAGGTTAGTAGAGAGTGTTTAGTAATAAATACATATATTTTATATATACCTTGTGTGGTTATCCTTTCATTTGGTCATTCAGGAGGTTATAGACTGGTAAAACAAGCTCCTTTACATTCCTTCGAGACTTACCCTGAAGGCTGCTCTCCAAATCTACCACTAGGATAGCTTTCAATAACGGTTGTCTTTAACCTAATCATCAATAAGGGTCGTTTGGGCTGGTGCAAGGTGTGCACTATAACTAGTGGTCGGCATATACCAAGCCAACTTCTCACAGCATAATATATATGTTACTATTTTTTTCTTTTGAGCACTTACCCAATTTTAGCTGTAGCTAATGCCTTTTTTCTATGTATTTGTTGTTAATAAGAAAAATGATTCTCGCAGTAACTTCTTATATAGTGTTTTTCTTTTCTTCTACAGGAATCTTTACTGGTGACTGGAATATCGGTAGTACTTCAGTCATTTCAACTCTGTCTGGTAAGTATTCGTATAAAACCCAAAACTATCACTTAAATGTTATGTGATGAGTGTTTTCTATCTCTTATCTAGCCTAGGCACACTCCTGAACGGAGTTACTGACTCAAATGCATATACCGATACCAGCCTTCTATTTACTAACAGAATGCCAAACAACGAGCGCGCCAAAGACCCTCCATGCTGCTGCCAGCGCTCAATCACGAGCACCAGTTATCTTAATAACTCTCAAGCTATGTTATGGCAAATTCAGCTCTGCACTTGAAATCAAGTTCCCTGTGAGCGCACTCCTCAATTGAAGTGCGTGCGTGAAGGAATTTCTGTCACTGGACTGCACAACAACAAAACACTGCTCCAAACGACTTCAATGACTGTCCTGGGCACACCAGGGCCTCCCTGCAAAATTATTCTGCTTAGTATCGGAACACGAGTTCCCAAGACACCGTCACTTCAGACATGCGCATACGGATCAATACTACTCTTGCCTGCTCATGAACAGAACGCTTCTCCCAGACTCTCAGACACTGGTAAACGTGTCAAAACTAAAATGACGGACAAATGAGAATGACGAACGCTGCCCTGACTAGGGGAGCGCGCCAACGTCAAAGGCGCCAACACCTCCGAGGTTTCAGGTGAAGTGGGGAAAACATTGTTCTTCAGCGGCTAACATTCTAACGCGGCCTTCCTTCATCTAGAAAGACTAGAACGCTGAACGATGCTTTCTGCGCCCTCCCGGCGGCCATCTTGGGATTTCTCCACCTACTGAATTTAAATCTGGCACCACCATTTGTAATCATTAACTGGAAACCAATTATCAGTGACACCAAAGAAAGACTAGAACGCTGAACAATGCTTTCTGCGCCCTCCCGGCAGCCATCTTGGGATTTCTCGACCTACTGAATTTAACTCTGGCACCACCATTTCTAATCTCACGGAAGCCTGGTGTGTACTTGCATTGACTGAAAACCAATTATCAGTGACTGCGGGCTTGGTTCTGACAAAACATGACACCAAAAGCTGACAATAATAACTTTGGGAAAGGTGTGATGGTATTGTTTTCCGATTTTTTTGACTGTTTAACCGTTTGCGGCACCAGCGCTTTAGCATACGATGTTTACAGCAAAAGCGTGGGTGTCGCGACTGTAACAAAAGTAAGCAAGTAGGGAATAAATGGCGGCAGCACCCTTTTTTTCTTCTATTTGTTTTGTTTTGTTACTACGGCCCCACCTGCACTTAGGCTTTGAACATCGTGCCACAATTGCTTCAAAAGTAAAGGAATTTTAAAATGTCTTTACTTTTAAAGCAATCGCGGCACCCGGGAAGAGGCACGGACAATGTGAGTGCGGGCGGGGGAGAAGGGGGTGAGAAGGCATGGACAACGGAACTGCGGGTGGGGGCGGGAGGGTGAGAAGGCACGGACAACGGGGAAGGGGGAGTAGAGAAGGCGGTAGAAGACCCTCATTAAAGAAAATAGTGCTCACAGTCTAGATAATGCGTACCGTGTAACACTCGAAGTAAAGGAGTCAGTAGCCATGGGAGGATACAAATGATGACATGGCTGTAATGATGCGGGACTAACAAGCCTATAAATGAATCCAAAGGCAACATTTACAAATGACAAAGCCATAAATCAATGAAAACTATGGGCAGGGGAGTGGGCATGGCTTCCCTCACATACTGAACTACAGCAGATCTTCACCAGAGCAGCGCGTGCGCGCTGACTCTAGGCTCAACCTAAAATGGGGGGAAAGGAAAGAGAAAGCAGTAAAAACTAGGCATAAGCAGGAAAAACACTTGGTAAAACAGGGAGGAAGAAGGAGAAAGCTAGAGAAAAGCAGGGAAAAAGCAGAAAAAGCACTCGAAAAATGGGGGAAAGGAAGGAGAAAATAAAAAATTTGACAAAAGCAGGAAAAACATTCAATAAATGAGGAGTAAGCAATACAGTGCAGCAAAATTGAAGAGCTAGGCCTGCATATATTAATAAACATCGCTGTAAGCTGGTAGCATCCAGACAGATGTTAATGTAGTTTGCATTCAATTTTAATGACATATTTCTGCTCTTGTGTTTGTGATGACACCCTGACAAAGCCAGTAGGCCTGAATTTTAATATGTACTCTCCATTATATTGTGTTCAGGATCTGTGGCTGTGTATAGTAATTTTATGGTTCGGGCTTACAGGGATGCATTCTGCTCAAAAGTGCAACCTTAGGTAATTCCACCTTCAAACCTGTATACGTTTGCAGATTAGTGTGTAGTATTGAGTAGTGTGTCTGTAATATGCTACATTTTTATTTTATTAGAAAAAACAACTGACTGGACAATGATTTATTTGGAATTCTTTATTGCATTCCAGAGGGCTGTGTTACTAGCCCACATGACATCAAATTTGGGGGAAAAGTTGCCAAAGCTTTTTTTTCCCTAGAAATTGCAAAAAGGGCTAGAAAACATGAGGATCAACTTGGTCACCCTGTATACCCTCAGGATCAGTGACAGAAAGAGCAGCTTGGGCCCCTCAGCAGAGTAAGAGAATCGCGGGAGAGAGCCCTCAGGGCCCGGGAAGAGGTTCACAGAGCTCAAGCACTTTTGAAAAATGAGATCACCACAGACAGACCACATGATTGTGCCCTAAATCGAATATAACAGCTACTCATGGATGTTGGTTTCCCGCTTAACACGGACAAATGTGAATTTCACAAGACCAGACTATGTTTCTTTGGGCACATCATCCCAGGAAAGGGATGATAGCAGACCCAGGCAAAGTAAAGGCCCTCAATGCTGAGGTTTTTTCTAGGCATGGCCACCTGAATGAATGAAAAATGAATGAAAATGGATTTTTATAGCGCGAATTGCTGCCCTGGGGCGTCCAAGCGCTAGAGGAACCAGATGGAGGTGTAATGAGGATAGCAGACTGGGAGGAGGGGGGAGGGACTGAATTGTTATGGGGATTTGAACAGATGTCTTTTTAGTTGTTTGCGGAAGGAGGTGAGGTCACCAAATATACAAAGTCTGCTCCGCCACAAGCGCACCTCTTACAGAACTCACAAAACTAAATGCAGGATTCAATTGGTCACCTGAATATGAGATAGCCTTTAGAAGCATCACTGAAACAACAGAAGCAGCGGTCAAGGCATACTTTGATCAAAAACTGCAGACACAAGAGGCGGTGGACGCCAGGGGTACTCAGAACGAGAACAGAAAAGCCTACGGTAGCTTGGACCACATCTTCTTGTATGTAATGTAATGTAAGGTGCACTTGTATAGCGCTGTCACCCCAAGGGTATCCTGGCGCTTAGATTACTGAGCAGCGAGTAACAACAGAGATAGGCACGGTCTACTCTCTAGGGAACAGTCTGGTTTTCAGTTCCTTCCTGAAGTGGGACAAGGTGTTCAGCTGTTTAAGCGTTACAAAGTCTAGATACTGTAAAACTAAAAGATCTTCCCCCCATACGTACCTTCTTAACATGGGGAAAACGGACCAGATATGCAGAAGAGGAGCGCAGGGATCTAGCAGGCGAGTATCATACAAATTTTCTTTGAAGTACCCTAGGTCTGATTTTATGTACTGCCCTATAGGCAATACAAAGTGCCTTAAATTGTACTCTGTGTACAACAGGCAGCCAATGGAGATCCTTAAGGTGAAGTAGTGTGGCTCACTGGTTAGAGGCGGCAGACCCGAGAGCAGAGGACGGCCCGGGACCAGGGTTCGATTCCCGGTGCGGCAGGTTTCTGGACCAGGGTCAGCGGACTCGATAATTCTCTCGCCTCGGTGCCCACTCTGATCAGCGATCACACTCGGCAACTCTGGGCATTAGCTTGCCTCATCTTCACTAACGGCCCCACCAGACCGCCGGGGATGCCTGGTCTCACCCTGGAGATACCCATTAAGGGACCATCTCTCAGGGAAGCCAGGAAGGGTTTTGCAGCGGTCGAAGCGCCTTGGGACCCTCCGGGTAAGTAGTGGCTATATAAATGCCTATACATTTACATTTACATTTACATTTACATTTAAGGGCCAAAGAGGACAAGGCTCCCCGTTGCCGGTTTAGTGCCAGCTTAGCAGCCATTGTCTCTACTCTCTAATTTCTTGGTCAGAGAGGCTGGGGCACCCAAAAGCAGTGCATTACAGTAGTCTATTCTACTTAAGACAATGCTCCAAACCACTTGAGATCTAGTAGTAGTGGGCAAAAACTGAAGTATCTTACGCAAGGCTTGGAGTAGGGATAGACATGTGCTCACCTTTTTGTTCACCTAGGAGTCCAGCTGTAGATTGCTATCCAGCAGTACTCCCAGGTTGTGTACTGTGTTAGTGGGCATTAAAGAGTTATTAGACGGACCAGGCCAAAAGTCTGCTGGAAGGGGACGTTGAATTTTACCTGCCGTGCAGCACAGGACTTCAGTTTTTTCCTCTTTAAATTGCAAGGAATTCTCTTTCAGCCAGTCGGCCATATGATGCAAACAGTTGTGAAACTCTTCCAGAGACACTGCGTTGTTGCCCCCAAAAGTGAAGACAAGCTGAGTGTCAGCGGCATAGTTGATGACATTGATGCCAAACGATTTTATTAAGACAATGAGAGGACGAAGATATAAATTAAACAGGATAGGGCTGATAGCCGAGCCCTGAGGTACCCCCTGTTTAACGTCTATGTACTGAGAGAGAAAAGGAGGCAGAGTCACCGCCTGCTGCCTATTAGAGAGATAGGAGTGTAACCAGTCTCGCGTCCTACCCACAACACCCAGTTCCTCCAGCCTTTTAATCAGGATCCAATGGTTAACCGTATCGAACGCGGCCGACATGTCAAGCAGCAATAAAAAGGCTGGCTGACCACTGTCGGCCCGCATTCTTAGGTCATCCAGAACTGCCACCAAGGCCGTCTCGGTCCCATGTGCGGGGCGAAACCCAAATTGGACTTCATCCAGCAGCTCATTATCCTCAATATACTTTGAGAGGGATTTGGTTACTACTCTTTCTAGAATCTTAATAGGGTAGGGTAACAAGGAGATGGGTCTGTAGCTGGAGGGGCACTTGGGGTCCAGTGTGGGCTTTTTTAGTAATGGAGAGACCACTGCCCTTTTCCAACAATCCGGACCTACAGCTGTGGCTAGGGATTGACCACAGATATGATATAAGAGCGGGAAGAGTTCGCCTCCAAACAATTTACAAAACGTGCAAGGGAGTGGGTCCCTAGAAGAACATGAGGAAACGCCAGCAGCAATTGCGTAAAAATCCTCTTGTGGGGGCATCGGGAAATGGTCCATGTTAGACCTGTCAGACCTAGGGTGGTCTTTCCCTGTTTTTTTCGCCCTTGCCTTATTTTTTCCACCCTCCTTTTCGTTGGCCTTAGGTCTCCGAGCACCTTCCCTTTGCTAATCATTGCTAAGGTGCAGGTGCTCTCTTCTTACAACATGGCTGCCACAGGACCCTGCTACTGCAGAGTGGTCTTTTTAGTAGCACCCTGGTTGCCAGGAGCTGGCTGGGACCCTAAACATTGTTGCAACACCAGCCCGCCTTTTCCCCTCATAGCTAGCCTAGGGAAGCTCCTGCAACCTTCCAGAACAGGGGAGGGGTCTGCTTTTTGCGGCCTTAGAGAGTGGTCACCTGAACTGGGCATATAGAAGGGAAGGAGGGAAATTTTTTAGTCAGTTGGGTCATCACTGACCTGGGGGAACCTACACAGGGGACTTAGGCGGTAGGGCCTAGACAGGGTCCTATACCACTGGGGGTGACAGGGCTTAGGCACAGCACACCAAGCTGAGTGAGAAACACTGGACTAGCCCACTGATCTGGCCGGTGACCTGCTGAGACTATCCTGCCTTCAGCCACCAACTCAACCGCCCCCCCCCCCCCTTTGAAGAACCTTTGAAGAACCTGCCTATCAAGGGCGCAGGAGCCATCTAGCCTCGAGAGAAACTACCTACCTGTGCTAACAAGGACTACTGAGGATCAACCATGTACTGGGTTGTGCCATCTCTGCCCCCTTTGTCTTAACATGTGCCCCTGCGCTGTCCTGCCTCATCTCTACTGCTAAACTGCCTGGGCTGCTAATCTGTCTGCCCTACCTACCCAGTGCTCTCCTACTGTGCCCCTGAGAAGCGCTGTAGACTGCCAGAAATGCGGTGCCCCTGAAATCGCTTGACTGTTCGAGACTGACGGACCCGAAACGCCGCTTGTCCCCACGTATGTGCCCCCCCTCCCCTGCGAAGCGCTGTGGGAGAGAGGAGTGCTGGCCAAGTAACTCACCGCCACAGCCCCGTGAAGGGAGTCGGGTTCAGCCCCTTTGAGCTGCTCTATGGCCACCCTGTTAGGGGGCCCCTCAGCCTTGTGAAGGAGGGGTGAGAGAAGACTTCGAAGAAGCTTCCCCGTGACATCGTCAGCTACATGCTGGCATTCCGCAGCCAGATGGCCAAGCTGTGGAAGGAAGCCTCAGACAACCTGGAGGCTAGTCAAGTCGTCATGAAGGAGTGGTATGACCGCAACGCTCGGACGGTAAAGTTGGACGCTGGACAGAAGGTGTGGGTCATGGAGCCTGGGGAGCTTAGTGCCCTCCAGGACCGGTGGACTGGTCCGTACGAGATTGTGGAGCCACGAGGCCAGACCACCTATGTCGTTGATTTGAAGACCCCCCGACAGCTCCAACTGGTGCTCTTCTAAACCGCCTGAAGCCACACCATGAGCGATCGGAGCTTGCTCTCCTCATGGTGACGGATGGGAGCGAGGAGGAAGAGAGTGAGCCTCTTCGTGACCTTCTAGAGGCCCAGGAGAAGGATGGATCAGTGGAGGGAGTGGTCCTCTCCCCATCCTTGACCCCAGAGCAACAGAGGGACTGCCGCCAGGTGTTGGAGCAGTACGCCTCGTTGGTCTCCCTCACGCCTGGAATCACACACCTGTAAAAACCAAGTCTTACCGGCTGTCCGGTAAAGTCAAGAACAGCATCCAGGGTGAGGTGGCCAAAATGCTGGGGGTGATCGAGCCTTCCAGCAGCCCTTGGGCTAGTCCGGTCGTGTTGGTGCCGAAAGCGGCCCCACCGGGCACCACACCAGAACTTCGATTCTGTGTGGACTATCGGGGATTGAACTCTGTCATCAAAACAGACGCTCACCCGATCCCACGGGCAGTTGAGTTGATTGACCGGCTGGGAGCAGCCCAGTACCTCAGTACCATCGACTTAACATCAGGGTACTGGCAGATTGTCATGACCGACGGAGCAAAGGAGAAAACAGCGTTCTCCACCCCTGAGGGCCATTTTCAATTTAGGGTGATGCCCTTCGGGCTCAAGAATGCTCCGGCCACTTTCCAGCGGTTGGTGAAGCAGGTGCTGTCTGGCCTGGAGTCCTTCTCAGCGGCGTACCTGGACGACATAGCTGTCTTCAGTAGCACCTGGGAGGACCATCTGCAGCATCTCCAGCAGGTGCTGCAGGCCCTGCAACGCACTGGCCTCACCATCAAGGCCAGTAAGTGCCAGATTGGTCAGGGATCTGTTGTCTACCTGGGACACCTGGTGGGCCGGGGTAAGGTGCAACCCCTCCAGGCCAAAATTGAGACGATCATGGCCTGGGAAACCCCCAAAACCCAAACTGAGGTCCAAGCTTTCCTTCGTACCATCGTAGCCCCCTTGACTGAGTTGACGTCCAAGAAGCAGCCACGAAAAGTGATCTGGACGGCTGCTTGCCAAGAGGCATTCGAGACACTGAAGCACGCGATGTGCACCGCTCCGGTGCTTGCAACACCTGACTTCATGAAAGAATTCATTGTGCAGACGGACGCCTCTGAGCACGGCATAGGCGATGTGCTTTCGCAACTGAACAACGACGACCAAGACCAACCTGTGGCCTTTATCTCTAGAAGACTCCTCCCCAGGGAACAACAGTGGAGTACGATCGAGCAAGAAGCCTTCGCTGTGGTCTGGGCCCTGAAGAAGTTGAGGCCATACCTCTTTGGCTCTCACTTCCTGATTCAGACAGACCACCGACCCCTTCGCTGGCTCATGCAAATGAGAGGAGAGAATCCCAAGTTGCTAAGGTGGTCCATTCCCCTACAGGGGAGGGACTTTCGGGTGGAACATCGCCCCGGTGTTAACCACGCCAATGCTGATGGTCTCTCCCGTTTTTTCCGCCTTAGTGACAAGAACTCCCTAGAGGTTGGGTAGCTCTCCCCACTTTCGGCTGGGGGGGGACGCATGTTAGACCTATCAGCCCTAGGGTGGTCTTTCCCTGTTTTTTTTGCCATTGCCTTATTTTTTCCACCCTCTTTTTCGTTGGCCATAGGTCTCCAAGTGCCTTCCCATTGCTAATCAATGCTAAGGTGCACAGGGTCAAGGCTGATTTGCATATGGCAATGTCTGAACTGGGGTTTGTGTGGAGTGCAAAAAAACGATGGATTTAGGCCCAGATCTCTGTACTGGGGTGAATGTATGACATTGTTCTGCATTCTGTCCATCAACTGTTGTTTTTGCTTTTGTCACCCCGAGTGGGATGGGTATGCTCAGACGTGAGTCCCATGCTCTCCACACCACTGGAGTCAAGCTATCCTGGCTGAAGACGGCTGATAGCCAGAAACCGGTCCTAGGATGCTTGATTCCGGTCCAGGAAAGACATGGCTTGGTAGTTTGGGATAGACTGTTCCCATGAGGCACAGGGTCAAGGCTGATTTGCATATGGCCATGTCTGAACTGGGGTGGTGTGGAGTGCAAAAAAACGATGGATTTAGGCCCAGATCTCTGTACTGGGGTGAATGTATGACATTGTCCTGCATTCTGTCCGTCAACTGTTAATTAGTAATACATTTTTTTTATTGTAAATTAATTTTTTTTATTGGTAATTAAGGTTTGTTATTGGAAATTACATTTTTTAATTGGCAATTAATTTTTGTAACTGGTAATTAAGGTTTGTTATTGGTAATTATTTTTTTTATTTGGTAATTAAGGTTTGTAATTGGTAATTACATTTTTTAATTGGTAATTACATTTTTAATTGGTAATTATTTTTTTTAATTGGTAATTGATATTTTTCTTTGTCAATTACTTTTTATTAATTGGAAAATAATTTTTCATTAAAAATATTTTTTATTTTAAAAAAAAATAGTGTTTAACATTTTGTAATGGTTAATCAATTTTTAATTATTAATACGTTTTTGTTTTGAAAAATATTTTTGTGTTCAATATTTATTATTTGATAATATATATTTCTTAAATAATATTTATTGTTATTTATTTTTAATTTATTGTTAAATAATTATTCATTTGTAATTATGTTTTTAGTCATTATTAATGGATATTTGCAAATGAGGTAGAGTTATTTAAAACTTACATTTTTAATTATTTTATTTATAACAATTATTTATAAGTATGTTATATTTAACTTCTACGCTATCCAATGCTTTCCCTACTGTTGCACTCTTTTGAGTTGGAATAGTAATTTTTACCCCTACACTATCCAACACTTTCCCTACGGTTGCACTCTCTGGAGTGGGAATCGTAATTTTTACCCCTACGCTATCCAACGCTTTCCCTACTGTTGCACTCTCTGGAGGTGGAATAGTATTTTTTACCTCTACGCTATCCAACGTTTTCCCTACTGTTGCACTCTCTGGAGTGGGAATAGTAATTTTTACCCCTACGCTATCCAATGCTTTCCCTACTGTTGCACTCTCTGGAGTGGGAATAGTACTTTTTAACCCTACGCTATCCAACGCTTTCCCTACTGTTGCACTCTCTGGAGTTGGAATAGAAATTTTTACCTCTACGCTATCCAACGTTTTCCCTACTGTTGCACTCTCTGGAGTGGGAATAGTCATTTTTACCCCTACGCTATCCAATGCTTTCCCTACTGTTGCACTCTCTGGAGTTGGAATGGTAATTTTTACCTCTACGCTATCCAACGTTTTCTCTACTGTTGCACACTCTGGAGTGGGAAAAGTACGTTTTACCCCTACGCTATTCAACACTTTCCCTACTGTTGCACTCTCTGGAGTTGGAATAGTAATTTTTACCCCTATGCTATCCAATGTTTTCCCTACTCTTGCACTCTCTGGAGTTGGAATAGTAATTTTTACCCCTATGCTATCCAACGTTTTCTCTACTGTTGCACTCTTTGGAGTTGGAATAGTAATTTTTACCCCTATTCTATCCAATGTTTTCCCTACTGTTGCACTCTCTGGAGTTGGAATATTAATTTTTACCTCTATGCTGATACAACGGTTTCTCTATTATTGTGCTCTCTGGAGTGGGAATGGTAATTTTAAGTTCTATGCTATCCAACATTTTTATTAATGTTTTTTTTTACTCATGGATTTTCAATAGTATTTTTATTTATTTAGTTATTTAATTTTTTTGTATAAATTTAGATAATGCAGTATATAATTAATTTTAAAAATATTAAAGGTATATTTAAGTTTTTTAACTTTATTAAACACAATTCTTTACTTTTTACTTATGTTCATGTTTTATGTTTAATCATTACAACTTATTGTTAAGTGTGTATATACTATATATTTTCTGTATATGTTTAATTAATGTAATATTATTATATATGTATCATTTATTAATTTTAAACATTGTTAGATATTTTTAACTATGTTTATTTTATTTATTAGTGTTATTTACTTTATTTTACATTAATATTTTTACAGAAAAAAAATCGATATTTTTAACATCGATATTTTTAACATCTATATTTTTTTTCCGATATTTTTGTACTTACCATGTTGTAGAGAGGATGTCGATATTCTTGCCTTCAATATTTCTGCACCGATATTCCTGTAGGTCGATATTTTCAACGTCAATATTTTGTCAGTGATTCGTTTAAAAATAATTGAGCAATGCTGCTTCAAAATGTGGTGCATAGCAGTGCATTATTTGCTTTGCCACATATTTTGTTCCTCCCATGCACTTAATTTCAGCAGCCTTGATTATAGTATATTACACCCGAGTCATTCTGCACAGCACACATCCTAAGCTCACGTGCCTGAAAGTGCTCTCATATGCATTAATGAAGGGGTCTCCTCAGGAGGGGCGAACTGGTCAGTGTTATTTGTCAAAATGATATAGACATTAATTAGGATTGGAAACTTCCCAGTGAACAAGTTCTTGGTGCCTGAGTTTAGGACGCAGAAGCCACATGAAAAGCTTGTAGCATGTTAGAGTTGAAGGATCCCAGCTAAAACTCGGCATCTGGATTACTCTTTTTTAGGTCTCGCCTGAGCCAATGCGCTTGCACATTGCTCTGGCGAGATTTTAGTAAGCGGAAAAGAAAAGTCTACCAAAAAGGCTGCGGATCGCATACAGTTCATGTGATCTATGCGCGTGCACGCCAGCCACATAACACACCACCATTTGTGTGTGCCTCGGCATCAGACTTCAAAGGCTGCCGCTTCCCCACCCGCCCCCCAGAGCATATCCTTCCCTTTCATGCTTCCGTACTTATTTTGCTTTGCTGAAGGTAGCGTGAATATCTGTCAGGTGCCCCACAAGACTTACCTCTGCTTGTGAAGCAGATTCCGCAGAGACGACAAGAGCACCCGTCCCTGTACCCACCTGACCCACGTGGAATGCAGGGCCCAGCAGGGATGAGATGGACGCAGGGAAGGGAGCCAGGATGAAGAGGCTATGGGATTGGAGCTTGCGGGGTATCTTGGTGACAGCTAAAAACCAGAAAAGGACAATATCAGAAAAGAACCACACCTCCCGCCCTCTATGCAACTTCTCAAAACACACACAGAATTAGTTTCCTTCCAGGAACTCACCAGAACTTCTGTAGACTGCAATACACAAACATCATGTCAGCTCCTGATAAGGATAGTCAAGGTGAGGCGTTCCTGCACGATATACCCAAGCTAATACCAAAGGAAAGTGCTCCTGCGCGAGGTAAAAATGAACCAATGTCAAACCAGAAGGCAAAGCGCTCCTGGGCATATGGCAGGGAGTAGAACACAGTCACAAAACCTGTGGCATCCCTGGCTATGTACAATGCTCCTGCACAGCGGAGCTTTCCCCAAGCAGCGCTCCTGCGCGGTGGGGAAATCAATGTCTGAGAACAAAACCCAAAAAGTAAAGCACTCCTGTGCAAAAGACTCTTAACCCCAGTACAGCGCTCCTGCACGGCAAGGGTTAATGAAGGCGGTTAATGTACAAACTATGAATAGCGCTCCAGCGCGGTGTGGCCTTTAAGGAAAATAAGCATGCGCTCCTGCGCGGGTTTTAATCAGGGAAAAACACAAGTGCTTCAAACACGACGTAGACCAAACACCAAACAGCGCTTCAGCGCGGCGTAGGACAGAAAACAAACAGCGCTACAGCGCGGTGTGGACCAGATAGTCTTTGTTGCGTCTCGGCTCCGGAACTCAACTCCGCGTATCAGGTCAGATTCGAAGCATTGAGCCGGCGGGAAACGCGATGTTTAAGCGCTTCCCCCGGAAGTGCTTCAGCAACCCCAGGTCAGCTGCCTAGGACTAGACCGGGACTCGACTTCCGCCCGGAAGTGAGTATCCCGGCAATTCTGTGTGTGATCGAGGATGGCAGGAAGCGGCAAGCGCCGCGAACCGTGACAGCACCCCCCCTAGAACAGTCCCCCCAAGACCCCCGAAAATCAGATAGGGGAGGCAGGGCGAGGGCTCAGAGGGTGACTCAGATGGAAAGCACGGACCAGAACAGGAGCATGGCGCACATGGGACAAGGGCTCCCAGGACCACTCATCGGGACCGTACCCTTTCCAGTCCACCAGGTAGAATAGCTTACCCCTGGTACGACGAGACCCCAAGATGGCCCTGACCTCATACTCAACGTGGTCCTCCACCACCACCGTAGAAGGAGGAGAGGGAACAGCGCTGCCAGAACGGACCGCATGCAGAAGGCAGACATGGAAAACCGGGTGTATCTTCATGTGTGGAGGAAGCGAGAGCTTCATGGCCGTCTGGATTCCCTCCATAGCGGTCGCTCTCCCAGCACTCTGCTCGCACAATGGACGCTTTACTCCTCGCTGCCTGCCTGCCCTGATACCTGCTGCCTGCCTGCCCCGATACAGCGCACTGCATGGAATACAGCGCTTGGTATCGTTGTGATCGCATTTTATTTTTAGTATATCTACCATTGCATAGCGGCTAATTTAAGTGCATGTGAAGTGTTATTGAATACTTTTTGTAGCAACCATACATTAACTCGAACTCCGGCTGTGCCCCAGTTTCGATTCAGTTACCGGGCGGCCATTTTGGTGTGTATTTACTTTTGCCCGTGTCTCCTCCCCGCTCCCGCCTCCCAGCTGACCCTCCCACGCTCCGCCCCCTCCACTCTCCATTTATGCCAGATAAATCAACGTGCAGCGTCCACGCGCTGCGGCCACGCTGAAGGTGCGCCAAAGGTAAGCCCGTCTACGCCCGTCCGCGCCTGGTCCGCGCCCAGCGCCTGTCTCCCTGGTCCCCGCCGCACCCAACCCACTCGAGTCACATATGATGCCGCAACTTTCCTCGCCCTCAACCCCAGACGCACTTCACAATGCTGCAAAGCTACCCCAGGACGTACCCACGGCCCATTCACCTGCCTCTCCTGCAAGTTCAACTGCATCAGGACCCTCACCAAATCCACCTCCTCCACACACAGCTCCGATTCTAACCACCTGAAGTGCATCCTGCTGAACACCCGCTCGGTCCACAAACACGCAACTGAACTCTGGGACCTTCTCGACAATACGTCACCGGACATCGCCTTCCTTACAGAAACATGGATGAACACATCATCAGCACCCGACATCGCCATAGCCATACCAGACGCTTACAAGATAATCCGAAAAGACCGTACCAGCCAAACAGGAGGAGGCATCGCCATCATCCATAGGAACACCATCAAAATCACGACCAGTTCCGACGATAATCTCACAACCGCCGAACATCTCCACTTTCAGATCCACAGGGACCCTAGGACCACACTCAGAGGCACCCTCATGTACAGGCCTCCAGGTACCCGCACTCAATTCAGCGATGACATCACGGACTTCGTCAGCCCACATGCCCTCGCCTCCGAGAACTACATTCTTTTAGGAGACCTTAACTACCACCTTGAAAACAAACACAACAGCAACACCACCACCCTTCTGGACAACCTGGCCAATCTCGGACTCAAACAACTTGTTGACACCCCCACCCATGTAGCCGGACACACGCTAGACCCTATCCTCACCTCCAGCAAGCACATCTCCTTCGATCGCACCACAGCTCTCCACTGGACGGACCACAGCTGTGTTCACTTCAGCTACAAAACCTCCCTGACCCACAACCGCCCTCAACCTATCCCTCGGAGAAATTGGAACAAAATCACCTCCGACCAACTCCTCACATCACTCAACCAAAACCCTCCCACCCTCTCATCGGACCCAAACCAAGCAGCCACCAATCTCAAGCAATGGATCACCCACAGTGCTGACGAATTAGCACCCCTGAAAAAGCATCAGATCAATTCAGCCAGCAAAAAGGCTCCCTGGTTCAACGATGACCTTAAAAAATCGAAGAAGCTATGCCGCACCCTGGAGAAATCATGGAGAAAAAACCCAACCACCGACAACATGGCCACCCTCAAGGCAGCCACCCGCAAACACCACCAACTGATTCGATCCGCCAAGAAATCAGCTTTCAAGGATCGTCTCGACAACAACAATCACAACAGCAAGGAACTCTTCAACATCGTCAAAGAATTCACCAACCCCACCGCTGCATCTAACGACATCACTCCCTCCCAAGACCTTTGCGATGCACTTTCCTCCTTCTTCTACAACAAATTTGCCGACATCCACAACAGCTTCGAGAATACTCCCAGCGATCAACCCTCACCACCCCCCTCAGATCCTACTCCGCCAACTAACATCCTTAGCGCCTGGAACCCAATCACCACTAAAGACACCATCCGCCTAATGAACTCAATCCACTCCGGCTCGCCAACAGACCCCTGCCCCCACCACATCTTCAACAAAGCGGACTCCATCATCGCACCTCATCTCCGTGATGTCATCAACTGCTCGTTCAACTCTGGCACCTTTCCAGAAAGCTGGAAACACGCCGAACTCAGCGCTCTTCTGAAGAAACCCACAGCAGACCCCTCTGAACTTAAAAACTACCGACCCATATCTCTCCTCCCATTCCCGGCCAAAGTCATTGAGAAAGCCGTCAACAGCCAGCTCGCCGCCTTCCTTGAATCCAACAACTCCCTCGATCCTTCTCAAGCCGGGTTTCGAGCCAAACACAGCACCGAAACCGCCCTCATTGCAGCGACTGACGACATCCGAACACTACTAGACAACGGAGATACAGTGGCCCTCATTGTACTCGACCTTTCAGCCGCTTTCGACACAGTCTGCCACAGCACCCTTATACAACGCCTCAGCAACATCGGCATACAAGGGAAAGCCTTGGACTGGATCATCTCTTTCCTCGCTGGGAGAACTCAAAGAGTCCGACTCCCCCCATTCAACTCAGAGGCCACTGCAGTCATCTGTGGTGTACCACAAGGATCTTCACTCAGTCCCACCCTCTTCAATGTTTACATGAGTCCACTCGCCTCCATCGCGCATCAACACAACCTTAACATCATCTCCTACGCCGACGACACCCAGTTAATCTTTTCCCTCACCAAAGACCCCAACACCACCAAAACCAATCTTCACGAAGGCATGAAAGAAGTAGCCGAATGGATGAAACATAGCCGCCTAAAACTCAACTCAGACAAAACGGAGGTGCTCATCCTAGGATCTTCCCCCTCTGCCTGGGACGACTCTTGGTAGCCTTCAGCTCTGGGCTCAGCACCCACACCCACACCCACAGACCACGCACGTAACCTTGGCTTCATCCTAGAATACTCTCTCTCGATGTCCAAACAAGTCAACGCAGTCTCATCCTCCTGCTTCAACGTACTTCGCATTCTTAAAAAGATCTTCCGCTGGATCCCCCTCGAGACAAGAAAGACTGTCACCCACGCAGTGGTCACGAGTCGACTGGATTATGGTAACACACTATACGCCGGTATCACAGCAAAACTACAGAAAAAACTCCAACGCATCCAAAACGCTTCAGCCAGACTCATTTTAGACATCCCTCACCAAGATCAAATGTCCGGACACCTAAGGGACCTCCACTGGCTTCCCGTCAACAAAAGAATTACATTCCGCCTTCTCACCCACGCACACAAGGCCCTCTACAATCTAGGACCCGAATGCCTCAACACTCGACTATCCTTCTACAAACCCACCCGCCAACTAAGATCGTCCAATCAAGCCCTCGCCGCAGTCCCACGCATCCGAAAATCCACCATGGGTGGCAGATCCTTCTCCTTCCTTGCTGCCAAGACCTGGAACTCACTCCCCACTCAGCTCCGCCTTACTCATAACCACATCTCCTTCAAAAAAGAACTTAAAACCTGGCTATTCGACAAATAACGAACCCCTTCCCCAAGCGCCTTGAGACCCTATGGGTGAGTAGTGCGCTATATAAATGATCGAACTTGAACTTGAACTTGGCCACTGGGTTGACCACCTTCTCGATGACAAAAGGACCCACAAAACGAGGCAACAGCTTCTTGGGACCGTGAACATTGAGGTGCCGAATGGAAAGCCATACCCTATCTCCCGTGCAGTATGCGGGCTCCCTCTGTCTATGAGCGTCAGCATGCGCCTTGTAGGTGTCTTTTGCCTTGGCCAGCTCGAACCGTGCCTGCTGCCAGAGTCTGCGCAGAGAATCACGATAAGACTGTACTGTGGGTAACTGGCTGTGACGGGGTTCCTCCCAGGCAGTGGTGCGAGAGTGGCGTCCGTGGAGGCAAAAGAAGGGGGACATGCCGATGGCCGAATGCTTGCTGTTGTTGTACGCATATGCCGCCATCCACAGCACCTCAGACTATTCCTTCTCAACTGTAAGCAGCAAACAACGAAGATACTGCTCCATGGTGTGGTTTGTTCACTCGGCCTGACCATCGGTCTGGGGATGGTATGCTGAGGACAGGCGTACGTCCATCTCGAGTATCCTGCATACCTCCTTCCAGAAGCAGGACACAAATTGCGATCCCCGATCTGTTATGACTACTGACGGAATGCCATGGAGGCGAACCACCTCGTGCACAAAAATCAAGGCCAGTTCTGCAGCCGTGGGTAGTTTCACCAATGGTATGAAATGCGCCATCTTGGAGAGGTGGTCCACAACGGTGAGAACCGTGGTGTGACCCGTCTTGGTGAGCGGGAGCTCGACCGCGAAATCCATGGAGATGGTGTGCCACGGATACGGTGGTACAGGAATAGAACGCAGAAGGCCAACAGAAGGCTCTGAACTGTTCTTGCCTAGCAGACAAACGGCGCAGTTTGTCACATGGTTTCTCGTGTCGGTCACCAGAGTTGGCCACCAGAACCGTCTCTGTACGAGATCAAGCGTCTTGTGATAGCCAGGGTGGCCGGATAGTACATGATCGTGGCACATGTGGAGCGCTCTTTTCTGCCCAGGCTCCCCTGGCAGGTACATCTGTTCTCCTCTGTACAGCAACCCGTTCTCACTTGTCACACCTTCCTCTGCCAGGACAACCGGATCGGACTGCTTCGTGTCTTTTTTCGCCTGGGTGATGAAATCCGTGGATGCCACAACGCCTTGGAAATGTTTCTCCGAGATAATTGAAACAGGCTCGACGTCATCGGCTTCCTCGTCGGATTCATCTAGCCGTGAAAGGGCATCCGCTTTGGCGTTTTCTTTCCCGGGTCGGAACGTGATCACGAAGTTGTACTCGTTGAAGAATAGGGTCCATCGAAGCTGTCTGGCCAATTGGAAATGGACTCCTTGTCAGCCCCTGTACCATGCACTATAGGTGCTCAGGGCATAGGTGCCACCAAGGCCTACCAGGGGCTGAAGCATAGCTTTTGCCACCCCTGGCTGGTTCTTAAATTGACACAACTGGCTGATCACTCAGCTGGGGCAAGTGGGTGTAATCACCCCTTGCTTAGATATAGTATTCCTATATCTAAACCTATATCTGGACACATATATAGCCTGTAAGCCACTCCTATGGAAGGCCTCATCAATCCTGGAGGCAGAGTGCGTGGTTTTATGTGAGATGGAGCTCTGGCATGAGCTGAGCCTGTCTGCAGCTGTCGGGAACAACTCCCTAAGCTGATCCGGGATAATGCCATACCATATACTCTTAAGCGCCTTATAATCCTCGCGGTTATATAGCAACTTTGGTTTGGCTTTATCAAAACATGTCGTGTAAGGTGTCATACGAATTGGAATACTACCCCCTCGCCAGTTCTGGTGACGGGGGTAGCATTCCACCCTTCTAGAGGGAGAAGACATGTTACTTTACTGAAACGCGGTTGATTTAAAATGAGCCTCAGATCCACAAAATGGATGCCTCTGCCACAGACACGGGTCTGGCCTCCTGCTGCTGACCGAAACTCAGCATATGGTGGCCTGGACAAAGAGTTTCCTGTCGCAGGGCGGTGTCAAACCACCCCAGACAGGAGATAGTGGATTGTAGTAGGGAGGTTTCAAAGAAACCAGACACTGCCTGGGGAGCACAAGGCTGCCCCTTGCATAATCCGGCCAAACCGGTTCTGGGGCCTCCCAGCCCCTGTCCCAGCGCGGCCTGGATCAAAGGAAAGGGGTGTAACCACCCCCTTTCTGGGTCCCACCCATAGGAGGGGACCTAGCAGGATGTCCAGCCCACCAGATTCGAATAAGAGTGGGAGCAGTGCCAATGCAACTCAGATCATCCTGAAGAAACATAAGAAACGAATTCTGGACCCTTCGACTTTCTACTCAACGCAGAAGACTGAAGAATCTCCCTTGTGGTCAAGGAGTGACCACCCTGTGCAAACAGGCACCATCCAGCCCTCGACCCTTGCTTTGTTGCAGTTCCCGCCGGAACTCGAGCGACAGAGATCGACGAGATCAAGCTTGCCTGCCTTCTCCCAGCCCGATCCACAGTCCCTGCAGAGCTGAGACCAGTGGAGGCGACCGGAAGCGTGGGGCACGCCATCTTGAAAAGGCCACGAGACGCTGACCGTGCAGCCCACGAGTGATCCTCGAAGCTGTGCACCGGGGTTTGAGAAGCCCCCACCCCGAGCTACACTTGCACCAAAGCTACCCCCTCCACACTTGACGAGTGCTGCGTGGGGCCCTTCTGCTTGTGACGGCTCGACGCGTTGGCCCGGTCACTTGCCAGCTGGCTTGTGGCCCCTGTGCTGACGAAAACCGAAATACGACTTGCTTTTCTGGTTGCTCCAGATCTGCACCAGCTCCTGTGAAAAGGAGCCCCCACTCTGACCCTCCTGGTTCGAGTGATAAGCAATCTCCCGGTTCCGCGTGGATTGCTTTTGCCAAGTGCTGTTTGCTGCAATCTTGAAGCCGACGGTGCTGACGGCGAGAGCCTACGTGGGACAGATCGTGACCCGCTCCTGGACATCGCAGATGCCCCAGAGCCCACGTGACAGCGGAGAGAAGCCTATTGACGACCACCTGATTGCGCCCGACATTGCCTGGTTCCGTCCTGGTTCCACCCTGGTCACTGCTGAGTGACCCAGACTCTGTCCCCTCTGCTTTCAGGTACTTTTCTACTTCGATCCACCCTTGGATCGCACCGGACACTTCTGCTTCACATCGCCTGCAGCTGCAACAGCTTCAAGCACCAAGAGCCTGCGTGTCAAAACCCGACGCCACTTCGACCCTGTGCACCCACGGCCTGTGGGTGAGGTAACATTGCAACGCCGGTGTACATACACTGGTACACACCTCTAGGGTCTGTGTCTAAAGTTTTGTTCCTCTAGGTTCAGCGGAAGTATCTTTTAATTCACTTTATCTAACTTTTACGCACCATTGACATTGCATTGGTGCGAGCCGCACTTTCCGTGCTGCACCCGTCTCCTGTGGGCTACTCCCGACTTCAGCATTGCTAGTCCTGACTGCTCCCAGCGAATCTCTAGGCCCTAGGCCTAACCACTGTTCGAGAAGTGTTACTTATACCACTTTTTTAGTATATGGTCTGAGTGGCCACCCGCCCTCATCCATAATTGTGCAACTTTATATGTTTTACTGTGCTTTTGATTTAACGCTTGTGCCCCTTTCCTCATAAAGAGTACTGGGGAGTAATTTAGAAATAAATACATATATTTTTATAATATATACTTGTGTGGTGTCCTTTCATTTGATTACAGGATTGTATGTGGTAAAACAGCTCGGTTAACACGACCTCTTAAGTTAAGCCTTTTAGGCTGCTTAGTCCATGCTACCACTAGGATAGCTTGTCTAACAAGGTTGACTTACAACCAGACATCTTTGGGGTTTGTTTGGACTGATACCCGGTGGTTCCAGAATTGGAAACACTACATATCAGGCCAACTTCTCACATTGGTGTGCAGCGGTGCGGATTTGAGCTTGCTGTTTGTTTTACCATTGCAATCTTTACATCAAATTGAAAGTTCACATCAAGTACCTTAGGTACATATAAATCAAAAGCTTAGCACATTAAGTTCTACTGAACTTAGTAGTTGTAGATTAAAGTGATTAGCACACCCTGACTACAACTCACTAGCAAGGTACAGTAGGAAAACACTTAGTGTAGGTAAGTGCATCACTTACACCTCACTAGCAGTCATGTCTGATACAGGTAGAGCCTCAGGCTCTGCTCCTGTAATAGTTGATCTTATAGGGACAACATCCAGATATGACAACCTTAGCCACAAAGACCTGAGTGCCTTGTGCACAGCCAGGGGTCTAAAAAAGGGCAGAGGCCCTACCATTCCTTCCCTAGTAGCTCTCCTAGAAAAGGATGACTTAGATAAGGTGAGTCAGGCTCCCTTAGAGTCAGGTGAAGGGATACACTCCCCTGAGAATGAGAATCTTCCAGAAGACGAAGAAGAGGAAGAGGAAGGCTCTGATTTAGAAGAGCCTGAAGATCAGGATCAGAGGGGAAACCAGGTACAGGTTGCCAGGCTTAACCAGGCCAACCTGGACCTACATGAGAATGGAGAGGGCCAGCACCACTCCAGATCTCATAACCAAATTCTCCCAGGTAACAGGAGGGTGAGATCTCAATCAGGGGACTCTCATCTTTCTAGTGCCTCAAGAGAATCTCAAAGAGGGATGACTCCCTCCCAGAGAAAAGAGCATAGGGCCAGGATGAGGGCTGTCCAACTCCAAATAGAAAGGGAAGAGGTAGCCTTGGCTCAAGCTAAACTTGCTTTAGCAAGAGAAAGAAAATTGTGTGGCTTAGATGCCACTGGTGGCAGCAAAGTTCCTAAAGAGAAACCCAGGTCCTATGATAGTAGAAACCTGACAAAGACTGTGCTCCCCTATCAGGAAGGGGATGACATCCACAAATGGATGACTGCTCTGGAGAGAGCCTGCATGGTACAGCAGGTTCCTGAGGAACAGTGGGCAGCAATCTTATGGTACTCCTTTCCAGAGAAAGGAAGAGATAGGCTCCTCACTGTCAGACATGAGGATGCCAGCAATTACAAAGTCCTGAAGAGTGTTCTAATAGATGGGTTTGGCTTAACCACTGAACAGTACAGGTTAAAGTTCAGAGACACCCAGAAGACACAGACTCAGGACTGGACTGATTTTGTTGATTGTGCAACTAAGGCTCTGGAGGGTTGGCTAAATGGCAGCAAAGTACATGACTTCACAGGATTGTATAATTTGATTATGAGGGAGCAGATCCTAAGTAATTGTCAGAACCAGCTCTTACACCAGCACCTGGTGGACTCAGATTTGACCTCTCCCCAAGAATTGGGAAAGAGGGCAGATAAGTGGGTCAGAACCAGGATTAGGCCTAAGAATCAGGACAATAACCAGAAGAAGGAGTCTACCAAGCCTCAAGATAAGGGTGGGGATAAAAGTAAAGAAAACACTTCCCCAGGGCCCCAAAACTCCAAGAAGGGGGGTGGGTCCCAAGACACTTCATCAACTGAGAAAAAGCCTTATTGTCATGCCTGTAAACAGGTTGGGCATTACAAAACAGACAGCTGTTGTCCCAAGAATGGCAATAAAGAAAACATACCTCCAAAGCCAGCTCCAACACCTCCTGTTACTGTCAGCAGTAATCCCCCAGGAAGTGGGAGCACACCCAGGAATCTGGGTGGGTTTACTTTTGGAGCCCAAGGGGACCCTGGCCTATCCAGGTCCCCATCCCCAAATGATCTTGTTTATGAGACTGGCATGGGGTTTGCCAACTTCTCTGTTTGCCCAAATACCTTGAGCAAATATAGACAAGAAGTCAAGTCAAGTCAAGTCAGAGAATTTGTATAGCGCACTACCTACCCAGAGGGTCTCAAGGCGCTTAGACAGGGGAGGAGGATTACTTGTCAAATATCCACGTTTTAAGTTGCTTTCTGAAAGCTAGGTGGTTCTGGGTAAGGCGAAGGTAAGCGGGGAGTGAGTTCCATGTTTTAGCAGCCAGGTATGAGAAGGATCTGCCTCCCATGGTGGTCTTGTTGATGCGAGGTACAGTGGCGAGACCTTGGTTGGAGGAACGTAGTTGGCGGGAGGGGGTGTAGAAGGACAGTCGTGAGTTGAGGCATTCTGGTCCGATGTCGTAGAGTGATTTGTGTGCGTGGGTTAGCAGTCGGAAAGTGATCCTCTTATTGACGGGTAGCCAGTGGAGGTCTTTAAGGTGACCAGAGATGTGTTCGTTGCGTGGGATGTCTAGTATGATCCTGGCTGAGGCGTTTTGGATTCGTTGGAGTTTCTTCTGGAGTTTAGCGGTAGTTCCCGCGTAGAGGGTGTTTCCGTAGTCCAGTCGGCTCGTGACCAGAGCATGGGTGACTGTTTTCCTTGTTTCGGTGGGGATCCAGCAAAATGTTTTTCTGAGCATGCGAAGGATGTTGAAGCAGGAAGAGGATACGGCGCTGACTTGTCTGTTCATTGAGAGTGAAGAATCCAGGATGACGCCTAGGTTCCGTGCGTGGTCTGTCGGGATGGGTGCTTTTCCGAGGGCTTCCGGCCACCAGGAGTCGTCCCATGCAGAGGGGGATGTCCCTAAGATGAGGACTTCTGTTTTGTCTGAGTTCAGTTTCAGACGGCTTTGTTTCATCCATTCGGCAACTTCTTTCATTCCTTCGTGTAGGTTAGTTTTGGCGGTGCTGGGGTCATTGGTGAGAGAAAGGATTAGTTGAGTGTCATCCGCGTAAGAGATGATGTTGAGGTTGTGTTGGCGGGCGATGGCCGCGAGGGGGCTCATGTATACGTTGAAGAGGGTGGGGCTGAGTGAGGATCCTTGTGGTACGCCACAGATGACTTCAGTGGCCTCGGACTTGAATGGTGGGAGGCGGACTCTCTGGGTTCTTCCGGTGAGGAACGAGGTGATCCATTCAAGTGCTTTTCCTTGGATTCCGATGTTATTGAGACGTTGTAAAAGGGTGCTGTGGCAGACCGTGTCGAATGCTGCAGAGAGGTCGAGGAGGATGAGGGCGACTGTGTCTCCATTGTCCAGTAGAGTTCGAATGTCGTCTGTTGCTGCGATGAGGGCGGTCTCAGTGCTATGTTTTGCTCGGAAGCCAGATTGTGAGGAGTCGAGGGATTTGTTGGCTTCGAGGAAGGCGGCGAGCTGGTTGTTGACCGCTTTCTCGATGACTTTGGCCGGGAAAGGAAGGAGCGAGATGGGGCGGTAATTTTTGAGTTCGGTGGGGTCCGCTGTGGGTTTTTTCAGAAGGGCGGTGAGTTCAGTGTGTTTCCAATCTTCCGGGAAGGTGGCGGAGTTGAAGGAGCAGTTGATGACGTCTCGGAGGTGCGGTGCTATGACGGAGTCTGCTTTGTTGAAGATGTGGTGAGGACATGGGTCTGTGGGGGATCCTGAGTGGATGGAATTCATCAGGCGGATTGTGTCCTCAGTGGAGATTGGGTTCCAGTTGTTAAGGGTGTTCATGGGGGGAGAATGTTCAGCAAATGGTCGGGTGGGTTGGTCTCCGGGTTGGTTGTCGAAGCTGTTGTGGATGTCTGCAATCTTGTTGTGGAAGAATGAGGCTAGGGAGTTGCAGAGGGCTTGGGAGGGGGTGATGTCGTTGGAGTTGGCTGAGGGATTGGTAAATTCCTTGACGATGTTGAAAAGTTCCTTGCTGTTGTGGGCGTTGTTGTCAAGTCGATCCTTGAATGCTGTTTTCTTGGCCTTTCGGATAAGTTGGTGGTGAGTGCGGGTGGCGTTTTTGAAGGCATCCTTGGTGCTGGTGGTTGGGTCTTTTTTCCAAGCTTTTTCAAGGGAGCGGCAGAGTTTCTTGGACTTCTTAAGATCATCGTTGAACCATGAGGCCTTCTTGCTGCCAGGTTTGCTTTGACGTTTTTTCAGTGGTGCTAGGGTGTCGGCGGTGTTGGATAGCCATAGGGTGAGGTTGGCGGCGGCTTCGTTTGCGTTAGAAGAGTGGGCTGGAGTGTTTAGAAGGAGTGATGTGGAGATCTGGTCCGTGGTGATTTTGTTCCAGTTTCTCTGCAGAGTTGGTTGGAGGTGGTTGATGGGTTTCGGCTTGTTGTAGGTGAAGTGAACGCAGCTGTGGTCAGTCCAGAGGAGATCCGAAGTGTGGCTGAAGGAGACATGATTGCTGGAGGTGAAGATGGGGTCGAGTGTGTGACCTGCGATGTGGGTGGGGGAAGTGACTAGTTGTTTAAGACCGAGGTTGGCGAGGTTGTCTAAGAGGGTGGCGGTGTTGCGGTCGTTGATCTTTTCAAGGTGAAAGTTGAGGTCTCCCAGAAGGATGTAGTCTTTGGAGGGGAGCGCGTGTGGAGTGATGAAGTCCGTGATGTCTTCACTGAATTTAGCGCGGGGTCCTGGTGGTCTGTAGAGGAGGGTGCCTCTGAGAGTGGTCTTGGGGTCGATGTGGATCTGGAAGTGAAGGTGTTCGGAGTTAGCGAGGTTGGCGTCAGAGCTGGTTGAGATGCGGATGGATTTCTTATGGACGATAGCGATTCCTCCTCCTGTGTGGTCGGTGCGGTCCTTGCGTGTGATCTTATAGTCTTCAGGGATGGCAATGGTGATGTCTGGGGCGGAGGAAGCGTTCATCCAAGTTTCTGTTAGGAAGGCGACGTCTGGAGAGGTGGTGTCTAGTAGATTCCATAGGTCGATGGCGTGTCTGTGGACCGAGCGGGTGTTGAGGAGGATGCACCGTAGGTGGGTGGGGTCAGGAATCTGTGTTGTGGTCGTGGCGGAGATGTTGTCGGAGCCGCTGAATTTGCAGGAGTAGCAAGAGAAAGGTCCATGGGTGTGTCCAGGAGCGGCTTGGGCGCATTTGGGGGCGCGACCGGGGTTAAGGGCTAGGAGGGTGGCGGCATCGTAGGTAATGCGGGAGGGCTGGGCAGCGCGAGGGGCAGGGGGACTGGCGCTGGGCGCGGTCCAGGCGCGGACGGGCGTAGACGGGCTTACCTTTGGCGCACCTTCGGCGCGGATTGGGCGCGGTCGCTGCGCGTAAACGCTGCGCGCGGTAACAACTGTCATATATGGATAGTGGAGGGGGAGGGGCGAGGGCGCTTCAGCTGGGAGGCGGGGCGGGCTAAGGAGGACGACAACAACAACAAAATGGAGGCGGAGGGGTCAAGAGCGCTTGGGGGAAAACGCAAATACTGCAACAGAGTCACGCTATTGAATAAAAATGCAAATGAGCAAAAGCGGCGAGATGATAACAATTCTACAACAGAGTCACGCTGGCAATATCACACTGCAAATGGGCAAATCGGCAATTTAGCAGTCAAAATGGGCAAAGCGGCAATCCAAGCACACAGCGGCAATTAGAGCACACAGCAGGCTGTAGTTATAAGTCACAGTCCAGATCAGAGCATAAGCGCTGCACAAACGATACCGCAACAGCAGGGGAGCGACCACTCAGCTCGGGAGCGAAGAGCGAGTCACGGCGCTTCCAGGTGAGGGAGCGCTGTTTGTTGTCTGTGGGAGGGCGCTTCAGCTGGGAGGCGGGGCGGGCTAAGGAGGACGACAACAACAACAAAATGGAGGCGGAGGGGTCAAGAGCGCTTGGGGGAAAACGCAAATACTGCAACAGAGTCACGCTATTGAATAAGAATGCAAATGAGCAAAAGCGGCGAGATGATAACAATTCTACAACAGAGTCACGCTGGCAATATCACACTGCAAATGGGCAAATCGGCAATTTAGCAGTCAAAATGGGCAAAGCGGCAATCCAAGCACACAGCGGCAATTAGAGCGCACAGCAGGCTGTAGTTATAAGTCACAGTCCAGATCAGAGCATAAGCGCTGCACAAACGATACCGCAACAGCAGGGGAGCGACCACTCAGCTCGGGAGCGAAGAGCGAGTCACGGCGCTTCCAGGTGAGGGAGCGCTGTTTGTTGTCGGTGGGAGGGCGCTTCAGCTGGGAGGCGGGGCGGGCTAAGGAGGACGACAACAACAACAAAATGGAGGCGGAGGGGTCAAGAGCGCTTGGGGGAAAACGCAAATACTGCAACAGAGTCACGCTATTGAATAAAAATGCAAATGAGCAAAAGCGGCGAGATGATAACAATTCTACAACAGAGTCACGCTGGCAATATCACACTGCAAATGGGCAAATCGGCAATTTAGCAGTCAAAATGGGCAAAGCGGCAATCCAAGCACACAGCGGCAATTAGTGCGCACGGCAGGCTGTAGTTATAAGTCACAGTCCAGATCAGAGCATAAGCGCTGCACAAACGATACCGCAACAGCAGGGGAGCGACCACTCAGCTCGGGAGCGAAGAGCCATCATCAATGGTTTGAAAGTTGAGGCTTTTAGAGACACAGGGGCTAGCATCACCATGGTGGCTGACTGTATAGTCCCCTCTAAGCAACTTTTACCAGGTGCCACATACCAGGTAACAAACATTGATGGTATCCAAACAAATCATCCCATGGCAGTAGTAAGTCTCAGCTGGGGAGGTGTCATTGGCCCAAAGAGAGTGGCAGTGTCACCATACTTGCCTGTAGACTGTCTACTGGGTAATGATTTGGAAATCTCAGCCTGGGCTGAGGTTGAACAGGAGATCCATTCTAGAATGGTAAACTCCAATGGAAAGGTTAGTGGGGCTGTAATAGCTACAGCCCCAATTCAAGATGTCCTTCCTGAAAAGGTTGGTAGGGCTGAGCAACTCTCTGCCCCATCTTTACCAGAAGCTCTTCCAAGACAGAATAGCAAAGCTGTTATGATAACAGCAGAAACCCAAACTGAGTCTCCTCCTGAAAAGGTTGGTGGGGCTGTGATGGCCACAGCCCAAACTCAAACAGCTATGTGTGTTGTGAAGCCTGAAATGATGGATCACTCCACCCAAACTGAGAGCATGGAGGAGGAAGAGAAATCTCACCCTCACCAGACATTAGGACAGGATCAGCCTCCTCAGGGAACTGATCTTACCCCTGATGAAGGAACTGCCCCAGAGGTTGTTAGGCCTGGCCTGACAGAGCCTCTGATGGCAGTGGACCCTTCTCAGGTGGGATCCAGTCTGGAGCAGGTAACCTGCCCCTCTCTACCTTGCCTTAGTCAGCCCAGGGCTACAGAGGGCAAGAAGGACAGTGAGACCCAGAGGGCCCCCTGTCAAATAAAGCATCCCCATCCACAGATTAGGGGCACCAAAACTAGTAGGCCTAGTAAGGTGAAAACTTTAAAAACTCCTGAGGGAGCCCCCTTAAAAACAGTTAGGGACCTCCCACAGATGGATTCTGTTGGGCACAGCCAAACCTGGGACCCAAAGGGCCCAAACCTGAACTGTCCCTCCAGCAAGCCAAACAGAGGGACCCAGCCTCCAGCTTTAGGTAGCCAGAGGTTGACCCTGAGAGCTCAGTGCAACTCAGTTGAAGAAAGAAAGGCCCACATGGTGGAAGATAATTGGAGGAAGTTGAGCCCAAAATTAGTGGAGTCTCACTTCAATACTCCATATCCAAACCAGCCTTTAACTTTGCATAAACACACCCAAGGTAGTGATTCCCTATGGTGGAGACCCTCTAATACCCCTAGGGTGAGGGACTGCTTAGTGGACCATGAGACAGGGGGTACCCATGCTAGTGCAGGTACTTCCTTATATGGCCACTCAGGCAATATAGGCTTACCTGGCCAAGGATAGCCTTATCTCCTTTCGTTGGGGGGGGGGTTATGTAGGAAGGTGGCTACCTGACTATGGTTACCCCAGATTTTTTTGCCTTGTGTTTAGCTGGTTTTCGACTTAGTTGGCCTGGTTCCCTGCTAATCAGGGCCCCAGGCTATCTGCTCTCTCTGTAAAATGGATTCCATGTACCCTAGGTACATACCACAATTGGAAATGGACTCCTTGTCAGCCCCTGTACCATGCACTATAGGTGCTCAGGGCATAGGTGCCACCAAGGCCTACCAGGGGCTGAAGCATAGCTTTTGCCACCCCTGGCTGGTTCTTAAATTGACACAACTGGCTGATCACTCAGCTGGGGCAAGTGGGTGTAATCACTCCTTGCTTAGATATAGTATACCTATATCTAAACCTATATCTGGACACATATATAGCCTGTAAGCCACTCCTATGGAAGGCCTCATCAATCCTGGAGGCAGAGTGCGTGGTTTTATGTGAGATGGAGCTCTGGCATGAGCTGAGCCTGTCTGCAGCTGTCGGGAACAACTCCCTAAGCTGATCCGGGATAATGCCATACCATATACTCTTAAGCGCCTTATAATCCTCGCGGTTATATAGCAACTTTGGTTTGGCTTTATCAAAACATGTCGTGTAAGGTGTCATACGAATTGGAATACTACCCCCTCGCCAGTTCTGGCGACGGGGGTAGCATTCCACCCTTCTAGAGGGAGAAGACATGTTACTTTACTGAAACGCGGTTGATTTAAAATGAGCCTCAGATCCACAAAATGGATGCCTCTGCCACAGACACGGGTCTGGCCTCCTGCTGCTGACCGAAACTCAGCATATGGTGGCCTGGACAAAGAGTTTCCTGTCGCAGGGCGGTGTCAAACCACCCCAGACAGGAGATAGTGGATTGTAGTAGGGAGGTTTCAAAGAAACCAGACACTGCCTGGGGAGCACAAGGCTGCCCCTTGCATAATCCGGCCAAACCGGTTCTGGGGCCTCCCAGCCCCTGTCCCAGCGCGGCCTGGATCAAAGGAAAGGGGTGTAACCACCCCCTTCCTGGGTCCCACCCATAGGAGGGGACCTAGCAGGATGTCCAGCCCACCAGATTCGAATAAGAGTGGGAGCAGTGCCAATGCAACTCAGATCATCCTGAAGAAACATAAGAAACGAATTCTGGACCCTTCGACTTTCTACTCAACGCAGAAGACTGAAGAATCTCCCTTGTGGTCAAGGAGTGACCACCCTGTGCAAACAGGCACCATCCAGCCCTCGACCCTTGCTTTGTTGCAGTTCCCGCCGGAATTCGAGCGACAGAGATCGACGAGATCAAGCTTGCCTGCCTTCTCCCAGCCCGATCCACAGTCCCTGCAGAGCTGAGACCAGTGGAGGCGACCGGAAGCGTGGGGCACGCCATCTTGAAAAGGCCATGAGACGCTGACCGTGCAGCCCACGAGTGATCCTCGAAGCTGTGCACCGGGGTTTGAGAAGCCCCCACCCCGAGCTACACTTGCACCAAAGCTACCCCCTCCACACTCGACGAGTGCTGCGTGGGGCCCTTCTGCTTGTGACGGCTCGACGCATTGGCCCGCTCACTTGCCAGCTGACTTGTGGCCCCTGTGCCGACGAAAACCGAAATACGACTTGCTTTTCTGGTTGCTCCAGATCTGCACCAGCTCCTGTGAAAAGGAGCCCCCACTCTGACCCTCCTGGTTCGAGTGATAAGCAATCTCCAGGTTCCGCGTGGATTGCTTTTGCCAAGTGCTGTTTGCTGCAATCTTGAAGCCGACGGTGCTGACGGTGAGAGCCTACGTGGGACAGATCGTGACCCGCTCCTGGATGTCGCAGATGCCCCAGAGCCCACGTGACAGCGGAGAGAAGCCTATCGACGACCACCTGATTGCGCCCGACATTGCCTGGTTCCGTCCTGGTTCCACCCTGGTCACTGCTGAGTGACCCAGACTCTGTCCCCTCTGCTTTCAGGTACTTTTCTACTTCGATCCACCCTTGGATCGCACCGGACACTTCTGCTTCACATCGCCTGCAGCTGCAACAGCTTCAAGCACCAAGAGCCTGCGTGTCAAAACCCGACGCCACTTCGACCCTGTGCACCCACGGCCTGTGGGTGAGGTAACATTGCAACGCCAGTGTACATACACTGGTACACACCTCTAGGGTCTGTGTCTAAAGTTTTGTTCCTCTAGGTTCAGCGGAAGTATCTTTTAATTCACTTTATCTAACTTTTACGCACCATTGACTTTGCATTGGTGCGAGCCGCACTTTCCGTGCTGCACCCGTCTCCTGTGGGCTACTCCCGACTTCAGCATTGCTAGTCCTGACTGCTCCCAGCGAATCTCTAGGCCCTAGGCCTAACCACTGTTCGAGAAGTGTTACTTATACCACTTTTTTAGTATATGGTCTGAGTGGCCACCCGCCCTCATCCATAATTGTGCAACTTTATATGTTTTACTGTGCTTTTGATTTAACGCTTGTGCCCCTTTCCTCATAAAGAGTACTGGGGAGTAATTTAGAAATAAATACATATATTTTTATAATATATACTTGTGTGGTGTCCTTTCATTTGATTACAGGATTGTATGTGGTAAAACAGCTCGCTTAACACGACCTCTTAAGTTAAGCCTTTTAGGCTGCTTAGTCCATGCTACCACTAGGATAGCTTGTCTAACAAGGTTGACTTACAACCAGACATCTTTGGGGTTTGTTTGGACTGATACCCGGTGGTTCCAGAATTGGAAACACTACATATCAGGCCAACTTCTCACACTTCTCAACTGTAAGCAGCAAACAACGAAGATACTGCTCCATGGTGTGGTTTGTTCTCTCGGCCTGACCATCGGTCTGGGGATGGTATGCTGAGGACAGGCGTACGTCCATCTCGAGTATCCTGCATACCTCCTTCCAGAAGCAGGACACAAATTGCGATCCCCGATCTGTTATGACTACTGACGGAATGCCATGGAGGCGAACCACCTCGTGCACAAAAATCAAGGCCAGTTCTGCAGCCGTGGGTAGTTTCACCAATGGTATGAAATGCGCCATCTTGGAGAGGTGGTCCACAACGGTGAGAACCGTGGTGTGACCTCGTCTTGGTGAGCGGGAGCTCGACCGCGAAATCCATGGAGATGGTGTGCCACGGATACGGTGGTACAGGAATAGAACGCAGAAGGCCAACAGAAGGCTCTGAACTGTTCTTGCCTAGCAGACAAACGGCGCAGTTTGTCACATGGTTTCTCGTGTCGGTCACCAGAGTTGGCCACCAGAACCGTCTATGTACGAGATCAAGCGTCTTGTGATAGCCAGGGTGGCCGGATAGTACATGATCGTGGCACATGTGGAGCGCTCTTTTCTGCCCAGGCTCCCCTGGCAGGTACATCTGTTCTCCTCTGTACAGCAACCCGTTCTCACTTGTCACACCTTCCTCTGCCAGGACAACCGGATCGGACTGCTTCGTGTCTTTTTTCGCCTGGGTGATGAAATCCGTGGATGCCACAACGCCTTGGAAATGTTTCTCCGAGATAATTGAAACAGGCTCGACGTCATCGGCTTCCTCGTCGGATTCATCTAGCCGTGAAAGGGCATCCGCTTTGGCGTTTTCTTTCCCGGGTCGGAACGTGATCACGAAGTTGTACTCGTTGAAGAATAGGGTCCATCGAAGCTGTCTGGCTGTGAGGCCACGTGCTGATCTTAGAAACTGGAGATTTCTGTGGTCGGTGTAGATGGTTACTGTGTGTTTGGCATCTTTCAGAAAGTAGCGCCATTCTTCGAATGCTGTTTGGATTGCTAGGAGCTCCTGATCAGACACAGTGTAATTGCGTTCAGCGGGTTGGAGCTTCTTGGAGTAGAAAGACACAGGATGCAGCTGTCCGGTGCTGGTACTTCTTTGTGATAGAACTCCCCCTATGGCGTCCTTAGAGGCGTCAGCCTCCACTATGAAGGGTTGCTCGGTATCAGGGTGCACCAGGACCGGGGCTATGGTAAAACGTCTTTTCAGTTCTTAGAAGGCGTTATCTGCTTTCTGATCCCAACCAAAACACACCCCTTTGCGCAACAAGCGTGTGATAGGGGCCACCATCTCGGAGAAGCCTGTGATGAATCGACTGTAGTAGTTGGAAAAACCGAGGAACCGTTGGACCCCTTTTACGGACTCCGGGGTAGGCCAAGACAGGATGGCTTCTACTTTCTTGTTGTCCATTTGGATGCCTGCCGGAGTGATGATGTGCCCCAGGAACTCAACAGAGGTGACGTGAAAAACGGTTTTCTCCAGTTTCACGTACAAACGGTGCTTTTCCAGCTGTCGGAGGACGGAACGCACGTGCTGAACGTGTTCTGCGATGGTCTGTGAGTATATCAGGATATCGTCTTTGTAGACAATACAGAAGACGTCGATGAAGTCCCTCAACACCTCATCGATTAAAAACTGGAACGCTGCGGGGGCGTTACAGAGCCCAAAAGGCATGACCTGGTATTCAAACAGACTGAATTTCGTTCGGAAGGCGGTCTTCCATTCGTCACCCTTTCGGACTCTGACTAGATGGTAAGCACCCGCAGGTCAAGCTTTGTGTAAATGGAGGTGTTCTTTACTTGGTCCAGGAGATTGGAGATCAATGGTAGTGGGTACCGGTTCTTCAGGTGGATAGCGTTCATCGAACGAAAGTCTATACAGGTCCTCAGATCACCTTCCTTCTTCGACACGAAGAAAAGAGGAGAGGAAACAGGAGACCTGGAATGACGAATAAACCCGTTGTCCAGGTACTCGTCCAGATAGGATCGGAGGTGGATGTTCTCCTTCTCTGTAAGCGAATAGATTCTGCTGCATGGCAACGTGGAGCCGGGAATCAAGTCGATTCGGCAGTCGAATGACCGATGTGGTGGCAGAGTGTTGGCTCCCTTCTTACTGAACACTTCCGCTAGGTCCTGATATTCCTCCGGTATGGCTGCTTGGGAAACGATACCCATGCCTTGTACTGGCAGCGAGCGTGCTTGTATGGAGCGAACACCTAGCAGGTTGTCCTTCGCGTAACAGTCGTTACAGCAGTGTTCCGAATCCAGGTGTATGATTCTGGACACCCAATCGATGCGGGGATTATGTTTTACCAACCACGGCAGACCCAAAATAACCTTGAATTGAGGGGCGTCGATGACGTCAAAGCTGATGGACTCGGCGTGGTTGTTCGCAAAGGACATAGTCATGTTCTCGGTTCGATGCTTATCAGGACCGGAAGTCAGGTCCGTTCCGTCAACAGCCTTGACTGTTTCTGGTTGTGCTTTTGACACAGTGTCCATGCCCAAGGTACGTGAAAATACTGTATCAATAAAGCTGCCTGTCGCACCGGAATCCAACATAGCGGTCAACAGCCAAGTTCTGCCCGCCTGATTCCGTAGGGACACCTCCATGCCTACGTGGCGACTGCCGTCGAATACTGCAGGGATCTCTGAGGTACAAGACGAAGAACCCAGAGGACGGATCCCCTTGTCTACTGAGTTGTCTCGTTTCCAGTCTTGTTGCCCTTGGTGATGAGCAACGCAAAAGGCCTCCTGCCCCGAGGTTTCGTTGGTTTCGCCGGGCATTCCCTTACAAAGTGACCGCTTTTACCACAATACAGGCACTGGTTCTGCTTCCTCCTTTTTTCTCTTTCTTGACTGGTCAAGGGTCCTCTTATGCCACCGATCTGCATGGGTTCAGGAGCCTCGCTCTGGGGAGCGGATTCTTCTCTGGCCTTCTCGGCGCCCTTGTCCCCCAAGGACAAGAAACGGTTGTCACTGCCTTTCCCTTTCTCGGTCTTTCTTTCCTGTAGACAGAAATTCATTTTCACCACCATGTCAATGAAAGGTCCTATCACTTCAGGTGGATTGGGGAACTGCGATATGAGATCCTTCAGGTCATCACGCAATCCCCGATAGAACACTGATACCTTCTTATCCTCAGGCCAGTGGGCCTCGATAACAAGCCTGTTGAACATGGTGATGTAATGGAGCAGGTCTTGGTTGCCTTGTTGTAGGTTGAGCAACTCGTTGTCTGCGGCTTGCACAAAGGTATGGCGAGCGAACATGCGCCGCATGGCTTCCTTAAATGTCGGCAGGTGGTTGAGTATGGGATTGTCGTTTTCTACCAGAGAAATGGACCACTGAGCGGCATCCGCGCCCATGTACGACAGAATATACGCGACCTTAGATGCATCGTCGGGAAAGGCCGTGTTTCTGGCCATGAAATGCAGGTGGCATTGATGGATGAATATTCCGTACTTGGTGCTGTCACCGTAGAAGCGTTCAGGTGGTGCTAGCTGTACGGGATGTGGGGTGATGACTTGAATGGCTGTGTCTTGGTTGGTGGCAGTGGAGGACCCCCCAAAGGTAAACGTAGGCTGTCTCAACAGACCTTCTTGTCTAACTCTAGGGCTGGGGGTGGTTCCCCAAGGACTGGTGACCCCGGCTGCCATTTGGTCCTGTAGGGCTGTTATGTCATGGCGTAAACTGAGGTTCTCCGACTGCATGGCAGCCAGCATGACTGCTATGTCTTGCAAGGTTACCTCCGGGTCGCTCATGTTGTCTGGGTGGAATAGTGAACATGGGCTTCGAATTCTGTCAGGTGCCCCACAAGACTTACCTCTGCTTGTGAAGCAGATTCCGCAGAGACGACAAGAGCACCCGTCCCTGTACCCACCTGACCCTCGTGGAATGCAGGACCCAGCAGGGATGAGATGGAAGCAGGGAAGGGAGCCAGGATGAAGAGGCTAGCTTGGGATTGGAGCTTGCGGGGTATCTTGGTGCCAGCTAAAAACCAGAAAAGGACAATATCAGAAAAGAACCACACCTCCCGCCTTCTACGCAACTTCTCAAAACACACACAGAATTTGTTTCCTTCCAGGAACTCACCAGAACTTCTGTAGACTGCAATACACAAACATCATGTCAGCTCCTGATAAGGATAGTCAAGGTGAGGCGTTCCTGCGCGATATACCCAAGCTAATACCAAAGGAAAGCGCTCCTGCGCGAGGTAAAAATGAACTAATGCCAAACCAGAAGGCAAAGCGCTCCTGCGCGTATGGCAGGGAGTAGAACACAGTCACAAAACCTGTGGTATCCCTGGCAAAACAAAAGCAAGCTATGTACAATGCTACAGCACAGCGGAGCTTTCCCCAAGCAGCGCTCCTGCGCGGTTGGGAAATCAATGTCTGAGAACAAAACCCAAAAAGTAAAGCACTCCTGTGCAAAAGACTCTTAACCCCAGTACAGCGCTCCTGCACGGCAAGGGTTAATGAAGGCAGTTAATGTACAAACTATGAATAGCGCTCCAGCGCGGTGTGGCCTTTAAGGAAAATAAGCATGCGCTCCTGCACAGGTTTCAATCAGGGCAAAACACAAGTGCTTCAAACACGACGTAGACCAAACACCAAACAGCGCTTCAGCGCGGCGTAGGACAGAAAACAAACAGCGCTCCAGCGCGGCGTGGACCAGATAGTCTTTGTTGCGTCTCGGCTCCGGAACTCAACTCCGCGTATCAGGTCAAATTCGAAGCATTGAGCCGGCGGGAAACGCGATGTTTAAGCGCTTCCCCCGGAAGTGCTTCAGCAACCCCAGGTCAGCTGCCTAGGACTAGACCGGGACTCGACTTCCGCCCGGAAGTGAGTATCCCGGCAATTCTGTGTGTGATCGAGGATGGCAGGAAGCGGCAAGCGCCGCGAACCGTGACAATATCTCAGTAAAATCCAGCCGCGAATGAGAGCTCGCCCCAATAAAATCTAAATGTAAATGTCTCACTAGCAGGAAGTGAGACTTCAGGACCATCTTTGGTTTATTTTAATCATCAACGTCCCTCAACTCTTCGTCAGCAAAATGACAATAGGAAAAAAACGCAATCTAAAAAAAACGAAATGTTTCCCAACCTGACACAGCCGCATCCTACAAGATGTGGTGTAGTCAATTTCCTCTCATTTCCGCTTGTATTTCATCGTTATTATTTGATCCAATTTCAGTCTAATATGTCACTACTCCGTTACGCCATTTGGAATCACTAGCACGGCCTAGGCATCAGACTTCAAAAGAAGCCGCTTCCCAGCTCCCCCCCATCAGACTTCAAAGGAAGCCGCTCCCGTGCGCCCCCCGCAATGCCGAGAGCTTGTTTTAAGAAGGTATTACTTTCGAGTGCCTGAAAGTGGTTCCTGAGGGGCATCTCAGCGCAAAAACACGGAATACCCAATGGATTTCCAGAAAGGTAAACAAGCCCTAAATGTATTATTTCGTTTACAAAAGCCCAACCACTTTATTTGTTCGCCCTCGTGATGCGTGTGGGGCAGCGTCGGATTGGTAACGCAGGCATTCGGGCAATGCCCGAGGGGCCGGTGTCCGAGTTCCTGCTGTGGGCTGCTTTTTTGAGCAGTCTGGGGGCCGATTTGGGCGCTGTCTTTATTGTTCGAACAGCCAGCTGCCCAGTGGGTGTCGGAGTGGCCTTTCTAGAGGCAGATGGGCGCTCATTACCTCCTGTTTAGCAACAAGCAGAGGTATCACTCCCTTTGCCTCGCTGGCCGGCCCATTAACGTGTGCACATACTGAGCGGGGAAGGGGGCCTGAGCAGAAGTGGCCTCACTTGTTTCCAGGTGTGTTTCAGCAGTCTTAACTAACGTGTGCATTTTTTTTACCCTCCCCCTGCTTTTTAGGGCTCGCCCCTATTCCATTCCGTAAGGAATAGGAATAGGGGCGAGCCCTAATGCCGCTAACCCAAAGTCTCTCCCAAAGCAAGAGGATTTTCGACAGTTCACGAGAAACAAGCCTCTCGTGCACGTGCTCGCATTCCATCATCAAAGGCAGCCCAGCCAGCCCAGCCTCCCTCACACAAGCTGGGCAGCCCACCCACTCCCTCTCCAGCGCCTGCCTTCTCTCTCGCATCGCCTCACTGGCCGTGTCTCTCACACTACCAGACATCAAAGGCTGCTGCTCCCTCGCCGACCCACCCCCCACAGCAATGCCCATATGCTCTCGCCTCCTGTCTCTCCCCCCTCTCTCTCACGCTCTCTTCTTCCTCTTTAAATTGACATGGTTGGCAGTGCCTGAAATCTTACTTATAAACAGCGAAGACACCCCAAAAAGAGCAGGCGAGGCTCCTCTTTCTCACCACACAGCTAGGCAGAAGTAATCAGTACCCCCCCATCAAAATAATTATTCCTGGTAGGCCGCACTGGGGTCTTAGGTATAAGTGGTCCGAGTCCTTGGGTTATTACAAAGGCCTGCCCATGAAAATACACACCCATGAAAATACACAGGGAATACAGGGCCGAAGCCTACATGTCCATCCACGGCATGTTACCACACAGATACGGCAAATTCAGGTCCCTCCTTCCCAACTGCCTGTTATGGGCGTCGATTCACTAAAATGCCACGGGTAGCGAAAGTGACATCGTATACACTTTGACCTTATAATAGTATATAATAATATAATGATAGAAAAGGTGGCTGGGCTCTGAGAGCGAAGACAGACTGACACTTTATGTGGATGCACAGTTCGTGACAAGAAACCATCTGGTGGTCGAGCTGAGGTGTTTTAACAGATTGAGTGGCCCGCAGCTTCTCTGAGGTGTGCATGCTTTTCTCCTCAGTGATGGCCGCGCAGCTGCTCGCTTTTGTCATGGAAACATGATATATAAGTGCGCTCCCCTTGAAGCCATGCTCCTCCCTCATCCTTGGACAGTCAGCTACTCGGGTGCATCGAAGCATGACAGGATTAGGGCAGGGGGGCCTAAGGCCAACAACGAGATGTATTGTCTCCTGCGGGGGATCAGTTGTCTGCGTCTGGCAGTTCAGGGTATTTTTTCAGTGCCACACGCCACTGAAGTGCTCCGAAGCTAGCCCCAATAATAGCATTCCTTTCAAGACTGTTTGTTTTAGTCGCTGTGAAGTTGTCTTGGGGTCTCGATGCAAAGAAGCCAACACGTCTGCTTGTTTCAAAGCCAGCATGGCAATATTTTTCATCGATAAACATATTTGCACTTAAACACATGGCCTGTTTAGTTTCGGATGAGTCATTACAAACAAAGGGATTGACTTTCACTTTCTTGGCGCGAGCACACTCGGACTGCGTGTAAGCGTGGAGAATTAAAACAACATGTCCCGAGCCTCCCTTCTGCTTTAGTGAGAGGTGTGGCTTATTGTGTAACCTTTCATATTAGCATTCACTGGTGGTTGGTTTGCTCCCACTCTTTAACTCCATTAGAGCTGTTTTTTTTTGTGCAAATTCTCTGTACAAGTAATTGCAGCCATCCGTTTGTGTGTCCAAAAGCGAAGCTAAACTTTAATGAGAATGACAACGCTTTAAAAACTTGTTGCTTGACTAGCAACATTGGGCAGCCATGCTTTGACTGTACGGGCTCTGATGTTTGACCTGGGCTCCCTAGGGGCGAATTGCAGTCTTTAAACAACCACACACACACAACCACAACTACACACACAACCACACACACACAACCACACACATACCCACAACGACATACATACCCACAACCACACACAGCCACACACAACCACACAAAACCACACACACAACCACACCCACAGCCACACACGCACACACACAACAACCACACACACACAACCACACACACACAACCACACACACAACCACACACACACAACTACACACACACAACCACACACACAACCACACACATAATCACACTTGTAGTGCAAACTTTCACAAGGCACAGACACCATCAGTCATCAGTGCACGCTTTCACCTGGCACAAACACCACCAGCCATCAGTGCACACTTTCACCGGGCACAAAGACCACCAGCCGTCAGTGCACGCTTCCACTAGGCACACACCACCAGACGTCAGTGCATGCTTTCACCAGGCACACACACACCACCAGCCGTCAGTGCACGCTTTCACCAGGCACATACACACCGCCAGCCGTTAGTGCACGCTTTCACCAGGCACACACACACACACACACTACCAGCCGTCAGTGCACACTTTTACCAGGTACACACCACCAGCCATCAGTGAACGCTTCCACAAGGCACACACACCACCAGCCGGCAGTGCACACTTTCACCAGGCACACACACCACCAGCCATCAGTGAATAATTTCTACAGGCACACACAACACCAGCCATCAGTGCACACATCAATTGTTAACGCATCCACAATTAACTATTGTAGCAATTGCAGTATGGCGCACTTTACTTTTAAACATATTCATCTAAAGCGCAGCATGCCACCATTGCTACATAAATAAATTAAACATTTTTTGGCCTACAATTTTTAATATTAATACATCTAAGTCATGTAAATACAACACATATTGCATTACAAATGCTATAGGTGTCACATTTGCGAAAGTTAACACTATTGGCATTGTAAATGACAACGTTATTAATTTCGCTATTTTCAAAACAAAAACATAAATAAAAATTTTGTCATTTACAATACTAATACCTCTAACTTTACTAATGCGAGCCCTATTGCATTGCAAATGCTTGTTTTTATAAGACTGCGCCGAAGCAGTCATTTGAGGAAAGGCTTAATGTAAATGTGGGCCGATTTTTTTATTTTGTGTGCCCCGGCCGATTTTCAATCCCAATCCAACCCTGGTGTGGGGTGCTGGAAATAAGGCATGTTCCTTTAGTCACTCCTTATTAGCTACTCATTTAAGCATGTATAACCTCTTTCCTCCGATTTAAGTAATTATTTCTCTTTGGGGCAGCGTCAGCTGAATGTAAAGTGTTGCCATAATGTTCTCTCCGGTTTCGAACAAGACACTTCTTTGTCTGTTGCTCATGTTATCCAGCACTCTTCCTTCGTCTGTCTCTGTCAGAGTCTATGGCATTGACACAATCTGAGACCACTCAAAGGATATCCCCTCCTTTCTATATAAAGCTGCTGATCTTTACTTCTTCATTAGCTTTGAGTGCGACTAAACGTCTTTGCTAATCACTTTTTTGAATATTGTGTTGCATCGTCTTGGTGGTTCGGGACATTGTTAAGTGCATGCTGAATCTGCCTCTATTTTCAAACTATTTCTGAATACACACTTGTGCAAGTCCTCGGGGATTAAAAATAATAATGCGAGAGCGGGTATCTCAGCACTCACTCCGTTTGATCGACTCGGGGAGATGAAGTGAAATGCCCAGATACACAGGATATTATGGCGACATTACCAAGGCTCGAACCCGGCTCCTCCTGGTCCGAAGTCGAGCGCCTTAGGCGTTAGGCCACCTCCTCTCCCCTTAAAGATGTTTCCAACTTCTGCCACCAGGTTCACTTTTGCAGGGGAAATAAAGTTCTGTCACTCACGAAAAAAAAAACAGCCGCCTCAGGTGTGAGCGGTTACTCGTCAGTTAAATAAAGGGCCGGCCCGACCCGAGCCCAGCTGACCCTGATTGAGGCTCCGCTTTGCTGCTGCTCGTGCGGACCCAGACCCTGCTGCTCGTGCGGACCCAGACCCTGCTGCTCGTGCGGACCCAGACCCTGCTGCTCGTGCGGACCCAGACCCTGCTGCTCGTGCGGACCCAGACCCTGCTGCCTGTGCGGACCCAGACCCTGCTGCCTGTGCGGACCCAGACCCTGCTGCCTGTGCGGACCCAGACCCTGCTGCCTGTGCGGACCCAGACCCTGCTGCCTGTGCGGACCCAGACCCTGCTGCCTGTGCGGACCCAGACCCTGCTGCCTGTGGTCCTGCTCGGACCCTGCTCCTGCAATGCCTGTGCTCCTGGTCCGCCCGAGATGGCCGCACCCGACCCCTGGGACGTCACGGTCTTCCTCCGGGAGCTCCTCCGGGAGGCCTGCCGGCGGTTGCTCCGCCACCTGACCGAGGAGGCGCCTCTGACCCCGAGGGCTCAAGCGCTCCTGCGCCACAACGACCACCTGCCCGCCCCCCGCCAGGTCCCCCAGGACGTCGCCCCGCTGCTGCTGGAGGCCCGTGGCTACGGCGTCGACCTGCTGCCCCAGGACGCCCAGCAGGCCCTGGCGCACCGCCTGCTCCAGCGCCTGAACCCGGCCCACTTCAGGCAGGTGCTGTGGGCCGCGCACCAGGCTGTGGTGAAGGAGCGGCGGCTGCTGGCCCTGGCCACCGAGAGGGCCCTCCAGTAACATCTGTACCTGCTGGTGGAGGACCTTCTGCGGGTCCGCTACGCGCCCCAGCTCTGCGTGCAGCGCAACTATGAGGCCACCCTGAGGGACGCCGCCGGAGCCCCCACCCAGGAGAGGCGTCGAGCTGGTGCTCCCCCGAGGCCGGCCCGTGACCCCGGCGCCCTCCTGGAGGACCTGCCGTGGACCAGGGTGAGCAAGGTGGGGGCCTGGCGGTCTGGCGTCGGCGTCCCCCGCCCCCCTAAACACTTGACAATTGAAAGGAAGGAATGAGGGTGCAAGCTCGAGGGAACAAGACTCCATTTATTTCCATCAAGAGTCCAGTCAACAGTCTCCCCTGATGGGCTCCATCAGCCGACCGCCCCCCCCCCCCCCCCCCAAAGCAAAAAAAGTCATGAAAATCCATGGCAAAGAAAATGGGGGGCGACTAATGCCCTGCAGGAAGGGGTAAGGATGACCGGTAATTCTAAGGTGGTGGAGCCAGGGAGAGGAGTACAGAATTCAGTGACCTACCTCCAAAGAGGAGAGAAGGGGGGGGGGCACAGTGATATGCAAAGGCTGAGGGGGTTAAAGATGGGTAGCCTGGCGGGCGGGGATATCCGTCACTTGTAGACGGGAAGAAGGAGGAGGAGCGCCGAGAAGCAGAGGGTTAGTGATTGGCAGGGAGGCGATTAGGCAAGGGACCCTCGGAGTTCAGGTGAAAGGGAGGGGGTCGGCACGTGAGAGGAGGAGGTAGGAAAGGGCTCAGTCAGTGAGGCCCCTGAGCTGCAGGGAGGCGTCATATTAGCATGGGCACCATCACCCTCCATGTGCCCTGGCCTGCTGCAGTGCCTGTGAAGCGGAGCACAGCCACCGAGCAAACCCACGCGTGCCTGTGCCACCAGACATGCTCGGTTCTAGCGGGTGGGCCTGGCCCACCCAAACAGGAGCCTTGGCCCTCGCAGTGAGGGCTTGAAGCAGGCGCGCAGCGGCATTGGGGTCAAAGGGTTGTGTGTGTGCGCACGGGCTGAGACGGCTTCCTAGGCGAATACACACACACAGACAGTTTTAGAAATAATCGCAGCCGCACCCGATGTAGAGTATAAACGCACTCCATTTGTAGAAATGCGTGTAAACATGACACCCGAGTACTTCACAGGTCTTTTAAAAGACTATTTACATGTGAACGATCCTTTGTTTATTTTTTCACCCTTTCATCTCCACTGGCGAAAGGCGACAACGGTCACCTTTGCCTCCTGTTCTGCTGTAATAATTCATTTCAGTACCTCCCACAGGATAATTTTGGCGTAAATGGTGGTGATGGTGGCATTGAGGATCTAGGCATACAGGAAATGTAATCGAGGGTTGTGGATAAAGAAAAATAGACTTGTGAGCATGAAGCAGGAGTTTTCGAGGCATATAGGGCTAACAACGCACTGGAACATCTGGTATTGGTCCAATTAAATAACTTTCTGCACACTTGGATTTAGTAGCACAGATGGGAGATGTCTTTTTAGTTAGGTTACTGTTACTTGTTTTCCAGTGAAACCTAAATCCACCTGCTTCTCAGAGGCTCAGCTTGCATCACAGTTTGAGTAGGAGGAAGTATGTGGGGCCCTCTTCATCAGATTAGATTAAGCTTGTACGTATCAGTTCTCTTTATTGAAGATTACCTTATTTACCTCTTTCTTTTTTGAGCGCCTTTAGGCTGGAGCAGACAGACAGAAATTAAGAATTGTGCATGAAGTTTTTTTTTTTTTTTAAATTCATGTGTCAATCCTATCCATAAAGAAGCACCTTAACGTGGAATGAGGTTTGACACTTTTATTTGACCACCATAACATGACGTGTAGGATTGCCCGTTTCTGTGATTGAGATGTGCAGGAAGCGGCCTTTGATTCACTAATATATTTGTGTTTTAAGTTTTTTCACATAACCACAAAGTGAGAATTAGGTTACTTTTCCTGAGTGGTTGTTTGCTCTGAAACCCAATCTTGGCGGTATAATTATTATTTCACTTTCAGGGCACAGAACAGTTGGCTGGCTGTGTTGTGGTTTGCTGGCAGACTGTCTGCTGGTAGGAGGCATGTCCTCTTTGTATTTTTGTAGATTTCACCTTGCTAACCCTGAACCTCACTGCCCTCATCGGAGGGTTTAAGCCTGCATTTAGGATTGTTGGAAATGTATCAGACATTTTGCTTTGATTTGCTTGTTTACTCCCTTTTATCTTCTACAATTTCATACTTCTCATTTGAATTCCTGTGTGCTAGTCCTTTCCGCCAATTGTGTTCATTTTTGTTTTTCATGGATATTACTTGTTATTTACTTATGAGGTCACAAACAAGATAGCTCAGTGTGCCTGATGCAAACTGTAGTCTGCCAGATGGTGGCAACGCTTCATACCTAAAAGTTTGTGGCAGGGGGCACTTTATAGAAAATACACAGCTTGATACAGTTCCCGACTCATTCTGTGACTAGGTGCATTCCAACTTTCCACACGCTTTCACACCCGTAGAACGGTTAGTGCATGCATCTGTCACGACAAGGGCTTGTCTGGCGTGCCTTCATGACTGGGCTCCAGTGGCCAGAGGGTTGCTATGAGCAGGTATCTGCCTCATAGAGCACCGCCTTCCACACAACACCAGTGTCCCACGCACTCCTGGCTGCAGAAAATGTTATTAAATATTGCGCTGCTTGGTCTAAGCCTAGATGGTCGTGCCTTTCTTTGGTTGCCACACTCTGTTAAGTGGTTTGGCGTAGAGACTCCAGCGTATGCCCAGGGTACGGGCACTGTGTTTTGGGACACACAGGCTGACCATCATGGCACTCTAAGCATTTCAAAGTTTACACCATCCAGAGCCCCCCAAAGGGCGCCACACTTCTCAGGAACCATGCACTCACTGCAGAAATCTGCATTACAATATATCCTGCTGTAGTCATTAAAATAAGTACTAGTGAGTTGGGCAATTGTGGTTACCTGTCACAGACCCTCCAGAAGCCCTTCCAGTATGTATGATGCAGTAATATGGAATTTTTTTACTAAAAGGCACCATATTTTTTGCCTCTTACAGCGGCAGAATAAATTGAGGGTTTGGTTTAAAAAAGAAAGGCAGCTTTAATAACGCAGCATTTGCAATGGCACAGGTCTCACATTTGTGAGTTTAAGCTATTAGCATTGTAAATGACAAATCAAACACATAAATAAAAGGCATTGTCATTTACAATGCCAATAGCTTAAACTCGTGTTAACGCGAGACCTATTCCATTGCAAATGCGTGTTTATCATTATCATGGCTGATGCAGGACAACAATAAGATAAATACAAAATGCTAGTGAATAATGATCCAGCTGGAGAGCAATCATTTGTCTGTTAGTTTTTAAATGCAGATGAACTGTAATTTATGTGGAAGCTCAGTGGGTTACTGCCTTTATCACAGAGATCCTTGTGTTACTTGCAGTTCCGAAGTTACAATCCTAACATAGGACAGTGACCAGTGAACTGTCACCAAAGAGCTGCATACAAACATGAATGGTATAGTTAGTACTTCACTTTTTTTTGTGATATAGTTAGAACTTCCTTTGTCTTTCATTCTAATGTTGCTAAAATGTGTATTTTTGGGCAGATATACATTTTTATCAGTAAAGCTGACTTAACCCCATGGAATACTCTTTAAATCCTAAGGTTCTGTTTCCAAAGACCAAACCCTCTTAAAATATACTGCCCACCAGTATGGATGACGTGTGATTCCTACACCTTGTAATCCTCAATGGCTTATGTGACATTCCCTGTAGACTGATTTACATACTTGTATGATTCGTTGTCTCTGTATAATGTGTGTGTGATGCAAAATACTGACACACACTACACTGATATGAGTAGCACTATACAACAAATGAAATGCATATGCAAGAGGTATTACGTAAGGATGAGGGGCACTGTTGAAGGGTGGCAGTGAGGGAATCCGAGGAGGAGGTAGTGGGAGGGGCTATGGAGCGATGAGGGGCACTGTTGGAGGGTGGCAGTGAGGGAGTCCGAGGAGGGGGGGGCCATGGAGGGATCAGGGGCACTGGTGGAGGGTGGCAGTGAGGAATCCGAGGAAGAGGTCATGGGGTGGCAGGGGGAGCTAGGGAGAGATTAGGGGCACTGGGGGAGGGTGGTAGTAAAGGTATTTACAGAGAAAGAGGTTATTGGTGTGGTGCCCAAAAAGATTTATCCCATCAGCGCTAAAGCTGGCCCCGTCATGGCCTTTCTATTTTTGTTTATTCAATTAGCAGTAGGGTCATAAGGGCTACTGTGGAACATACTTTAAAAGTGTGTGCTGATTATATTTACTGCTATATTCAACGTTTTAAGTTTGAAGGTGATTTTACTTATGTTTTTACTGGGAATAATGAAAGTGGAGCCCGATGGTGCCTGATATGGGGCTGGGGCTCAAGGTCCGCTGTGAGATACGGTGCACTGGAGAGGGGTAGTTGAACACTACTATTGGATCTGTTGCGCCGGGAAACCCTTTGTTGGGTAGCTGTGTGCCCTATAAATGTAATGATAAAATAAATAAATAAATAATCAAGCCTGTAAGGAGTGCGTTGTAGAGTCCGGGGTCAGGTGGAGGTAGTAATGAAGAGGGATTCTCCCTGAAGGCTCGTACATAAGGAGCCCGAGATGTCACTTGCCTGATACTCCCACCTCAGAAACCTCTTCCCATCAAAGGAACATTACATAGAAAAAACACCTTTTGAGAGTGATAATATTTAGAACAAGACTTGGAAAAGAGTGCGTTTTACTGGGCCTTGTAAGACTAAGAAGAGATAAAGGAGGGCCCTGACGCAGGCCTGCCCAGACATGTAAGCGACAAATCGAGTCCACAGTGGCCCACCCAAATGCACCTTTGGCCCACCCAAATCAAAATTCCTGGAGCCGGGCCTGCCACCAGATCTCAAATCAAACGAGCATTGTTCCATTTGGGCAGTAAAACCGTATCATTACAGACAGCGGAAAGAGAGAAAGGGCGAGGTCAAGGAGAGAGTAGAAAGAGGCGAGGAGAGAGACCTTGGGGAAGAGACAGGAGGGCAGAAGACGGGCTCCGCATAGGAGCAGGCTCGTAAGAACAAGATCTTCATTTCTAAAGAAAGTTCTTGGGGATGAGGAAAGCGATCGCTTTTGAAAACATGAATGAATGTATCACTAATTGAAATCAAAGTAGCCTCACAGGTGTAACTTAATATGAGGTACCCATGTAGTTGGCAAGCCCACACACCTGTGTTAATAAAGTGATAGTGGTTGTTCATATTTACCAGAAAGTTTATATTTAGTAGCGAGTGTTTAACTCACTGAGCCATCCGACCACAATGGGCAGAAGTGTGTGATAGATATGTGGCGGAGCTCAACAGCTCACAACAGCCTAAAGCAGCCATTGAAGAAAAGGAGAAACATTGTAGGCGGCAGCAGCAGGGAGAGAGGGAACAAAATCATGAACTCTAGCAGCAGGTGTCACAGGGACCCCCCCCCCCCTGTAAACAACAACACTTTACAACTGAAATAAACGAATGATTGAGGATAAAGACTCGGGGCTTCGGTGAACACACAATTTATTTACATATTTACACACACACATCACTCAGAGTCCAGTCACCCCTGATGGGTACGATGCAGGCTCCCACCTCCCGGGCGGGCTGCCCCCAGGCCCGCTCGTAGAGCTGCTCTGCGCCGGCTCAGTTTCGGAGGCGCGCCAGCGGACTGCGCACCGGCTGGGGGAGCTCAGTGTTAGACACCACCAGGAGCAGGCAGTCGCGCCCCTCATCGGTGATGACCCCTCCGGGGGCGGTGGCCACCTCGGCCTCTGAGATGGCCTCCAGGGGGGCCCGGCCGTCCCGCAGGGCCTGTGCGTCCTGGGGCTCCAAGAGGCAGGCCCGGTACAGGCCCACCCGGCTGGAGCGCTCACCCAGCGGCAGGTGGACGCGCTCCTGGGTGACGGCTCCGTTGACATCGGTCAGCTGCGCCTGGAAGTGGAGGCGCAGGTGGAGCTGGGGCAGGTAGCGGCCCCGGCGCAGGCCCTCCAGCTCCACGAGAGCGCTTGGATGAAGCTGTCCGGGGTGACCAGCAGCACGGCCAGACGCCGCTCCCGCACCCCGGCCTGGTGCAGGTCCCCCAGCACCAGCGTGAAGTGCTGCGGGTCCACCACCTCCAGCAGGCGGCGCGCCACGGCGAGCTGGGCGGCGTGGGGCAGCAGCTCACAGCCGCAGGTCTCCAGGAGGAGAGGGAGGACGGTCTGGGGCTGGGGTGAGACGGCCATGTAGAGGTGTGTGGCGGTGCGGCGCAGGGCCTCCTGGTCCCCGGGGCTCAGCGGCGCGGCCTCCTTCAGGTGCAGCAGCACCAGCCGGCAGGCCTCCTCCAAGGTGTCCTTCATGAACACCCGCACGGCTCGGGGGTCGGCGGGGTGGGGGCTCCGGCCATGGCTGGCAGGCCTGGTTTGGCTTCCCGGTGGTCACCCCTCCGGGGGTGGTGGCCTGATGGGCCTCCAGCGGGGCCTGCGTGTCTGGGGGGTCCAGGAGGCTGCTCAGGTAGACCCCAACCCTGGTCCTGGACTCTTGGCTGTAAAGTGGCAGCCCTCGGCGGGCGAGCAGCACTACAGAGGAATGAATAAAGGGGGCTCATTGATGGCTATTTATTGGGCCGCACAGGAGCAGCCTGTGCATTCCTGCATGCCTGGCCAGACAGGCAAGATGGAAGCCCCCACCTCCCGGGGGGGGGGGGACAGCCCCCAGGCCTCCTCGTAGAGATTGTCCACCTGCTCCCAGGCGCTGTAGTTTGCCAGGTGCGTGGCAATGGCTTCCCGGTGGTCGTTCGCCCCTTGGCCCAGCTCCCTGGATCTATGAAAAACCACCTGGTGGCAGGCGCAGCCCCGCGGCCCGGTGATGGTGACTCCGGGCGCTCTAGCCCCCTCGCCCGCCAGAATGTCACGCATGGGAGCCTGCCCGGCCCGCATATCCCGCAGGTTGCGGCGAATGGTCGCGTAGACCCCCACGCTGCTGGTGCGCTCGGCGAAGGCCAGGTCAACTCTCCGCGACTGGTGATGCGCGGTGCTGGCGGCGGCTGTGCTCACCCTGACCTGGTAGTGCAGCCGGAGGTGGAGGTGCAGGTAGCAGTGGGCTTCCAGAAGGGCCGCCAGCTCATCCTGCTCTCGGGCGAAGCTGACGCCGCCCTGGGTGGCCAGCAGGGCCTCCAGCCGCAGCTCTCACCACGGCCTGCTGGAGGTGGGCCAGCACCAGCTGGAAATCTGCCTGGTCCAGCGCCTCAAGCAGCCTCCCGGCCAGGGCCTGCAGCACGGCTGGGGGCAGGCAGTCGCAGGCCTCGAGCAGCAGTGGGGCCACGTGCTGGGGCGGACAGGCGGGACGGCCTCTAGGAGCTCGTCGGTGCACCACTGCAGGGTCTCCTCGCCCACCAGGCTGAAGACCACGTCCTCCCGGAGGCGGCGGAGCACCCGCCCGCGGGCCTCCAAGGTGTTCCGGAGGAAGAGGCGCACCAGCCAGGGCTCTGCAGACATCTGTCTCCCGGGGTCAGCGGTGGATGGGGAGGCGGAGGGGCACCGGCAGGAGGCAGACAGGAGGCAGCAGCAGGGCCACGACCAGGAGCCGACAGGGGGTAGCAGCGTCCGAGAGCAGGCAGCAGGGTCCGAGGTGTTTGGTTGGAAAGACGATTTTTTGTTTTACGCTTTGTGGTAAGAAAGTGTTTAAAGGTTATGTATGTCCCTGAGAAGGCAGAAACTGGTGGAACACAAGATTCGGAGATGTGCTAGAATGCACTTGACTATCATTATCCATATCTGAGTGGCATGTCAGATGTCAAAAGCCTGTTATAGTAACTAGTTGGGACCCTCAGAAGTGAGTGTAAGTCCTCTATTAACCAGTGGTTTGTGGCAGACCTCTTCAGTACATTGCTCATTTGCTGTGGACGGCTACAGGAGTGGGTATGGACATGGCCCATAGTAGTTTTGTTTCACGTTAGAGCTCCAAGTAGTATAAGGTAATTACTGTGCAATCCGAGTGAACTACATTTTAACTGCCGCTCTTGTGCGATGGTCGAGCTGCTCCGAATATTGGGGTGTCTGCGGTGGGGGCACTCTGTCCCAGTGAGAGCATTTTGGTCCCAGGTTAGTGTGGGGCGCCTTGCTTTTGAAGTGCACGGTGGGGGTTGGGGGGCTTTGCCACTCATGTCTCGTGCTTTCGTACTATCATTCGATGCTGTTTTTTAAAATATTTTTGTGGGAGGGTAGCTGGGCGGTGGTTGACCCTACCTTTAGGGGCACAGGGGTTTCCTGGCAATGAGTGTGGCATGTCGGAGCTTATAATGTTGTGGGCTGTTTTAGGACCGGCTCGGTTCTTGCGAGGGCGTCCGTGTTGCTATATGCTTGTCCCATATACCTCAGGGCGACCTGATTTGGAGCTCTATCTCTAGTGCTGGAGGGTTGTCTGCTTGTTGGAGTAGACATGGTTTCCAGGGGTTCCGCATCTTATCTGTTGATAATGTCCTGGTTTTAGGTGTTGGGGTCTCTGGTGTGTGTGTGTGGGGGGGGGGGGGAGGTGCTGGTCCCTATGTACCATCACCTGATGCCGCGGCATGATCGGCGTTCTGGGGGGTTCCTGGGCTTCCTTGGCAGAGGAGTGCTGACAGCCCTCCCATCCTTCCCCTCCATGTGCCTCTGTTTATCAAGCGGTCATTGGTTAACGGTAGCCAGCTGCACACAGTGTGTGCGGGAGGCATGGAGCTGGGCTTTTCCTTCTGTCTGCTCCAAGGCATCACTTCTGCAATCCTTTTTATGTCTTATCTTTGTGTCCCTGTGCATTGGAAGAACAAGGTTCTCTTTGTGCATGTTTTCGCTCTGGTTTGTGTAGCTGTATTCTCCCATTCTATGCAAGCGTTGCTTTTCCTTTGCTTCCATCAATGGTGTGCATTTCCACCACATTTTCACTCGTATATTCGGAGTTCAGAAGGTGTTCGTGCTCTACAGCTTTCGATCCCTTAGCTAAACTGGTTCCGATAGTTCTTTGCAGTATGTCTGATCTCTGCTTGGGGCACTTGGACATTCTCTAGCTCTTAGTATTTAGAGCACTGCGACTTGAATTTTCCCAACAAATTAAAGTTCACGGTGATGGTCTGGGACAGTTTGGTTTCGGTAGCCTGATGGATGTCTCATGATACCCCGATTAACCACTATGAGCAATCCACAGGAGAAGGAAGAAGGAAGAGAGCAGCATTGTAGCGCAGCCAGGGGGCTGAAGGATTGTGGTGGGGTGTTGAAAAAGAGGGTTGACAGGAGAAGGAAGAGAGCAATATTGGAGGTTTGTGGTGGCAGAGAAAGGATGGAGAGGCACAAGAAGGAGGAAGAGCAGGATTGGAGGATTGTGGTGGAATAGGAAGGACAGAGGCACAAGGTGGAGTCTTTAGGATTGGAACTAGAGCATCCGCCCTCCGCTGTGCACAGACTACCATGGACTCTAGGTGCAGTCAGCACTAATTTATTTACATCTATACAGCCAGGCACAGTGCAGTGCGGCTCAGTCCCTTAAAGTCACTAGTGTGGGTGGATGGCCACGATGGAGGCCCTCACCTCCCGGGGGCAGCCCCCATGCCTGCTGGTAGAGCGCACTGGTGGAGCCCCAGCTGCTGTGGCCCTCCAGCAGCGTGCTGACTGCTTGTGGCATCTCCTGGGTCTGCAGCAGCAGGCATGCCCGGTTTGGCTTCCTGGTGGTCACCCCTCCGGGGGCAGTGGCCTGATGGCCCCCCTGATGGCCTCCGCAGGGCCTGCGCATGCTGGGGGTCCAGGAGGCTGCTCAGGTAGACCCCGACCCTGTTCCTGGGTTCTTGACAATTGAAAGGAAGGAATGAGGGTGCAGGCTCGAGGGAACAAAAGACTCCATTTATTTCCATCAAGAGTCCAGTCACCAGTCGCCTCTGATGGGCACCATCAGCCCCCCCCCTCCCCTCCCGAGAAGCAAAAAAAGGCCATGAAAATCCATGGCAAAGAAAATGGAGGGCTACTAATGCCCTGCAGGAAGGAGTAAGGATGACTGGTAAGTCTAAGGTGGTGGAGCCAGGGAGAGGAGTGCAGAATTCAGTGACCTACCTCCAAAGAGGAGAGCTGGGGGGGGGGGGGGGCACAGTGACCTTCAAAGGTTGAGGGGGTTAAAGATGGGTAGCCTGGCGGGCGGGGATATCAGTCACTTGTAGACAGGAAGGAGGAGCGCCGAGAAGCAGAGGCTTAGTCATTGGCAGGGAGGCGATTAGGCAAGGGACCCTCAGAGTTCCGGTGAAAGGGAGGGGGTCGGCAAGTGAGAGGAGGAGGTAGGAAAGGGCTCAGTCAGTGAGGTCCCCGGGCTGCAGGGAGGCGTCATATCCGCATGGGCACCATCACCCTCCATGTGCCCTGCTCTGCTGCAGTGCCTGAAAAGCAGAGCACAGCCCCCGAGCAAACCCACGCGTGCCTGTGCCACCAGATCTCAAATCAAACGAGCATTGTTCCATTCGGGGCAGGAAATCTGCATCATTACAGACAGCGGAAAGGGAAAGGGCGAGGTCAAGGAGAGAATAGAAAGAGGCGAGGAGGAGGGCAGAAGACGGGCTCCGCATAGGAGCAGGCCCGTAAGAACAAGATCTTCATTTCTAAAGAAAGTTCTTGGGGATGAGGAAAGCGATCGCTTTTGAAAACAACATGAATGAATGTATCACTAATTGAAATCAAAGTAGCCTCCCAGGTGTAACTTAATATGAGGTACCCATGTAGTTGGCAAGCCCACACTTTAAGCATGTGTAAGTTAAGTGATAGTGGTTGTTCATATTTACCAGAAAGTTTATATTTAGTAGCGAGTGTTAAACTCACTGAGCCATCCGACCACAATGGGCAGAAGTGCGTGATAGATATGTGGCGGAGCTCAACAGCTCACAACATCCTAAAGCAGCCATTGAAGAAAAGGAGAAACATTCCTCAGTCATTGGACTTGGCCTTCTGGCCCAGAAGTCTGCGCTGCGCAGGTAAGATGCCGTTTTAAGTTGCCCAATACACAGGAGCAAAGGTGAACGGGGCACCCCTACCCTTTGCGGAGGGGAGAAGGATCCCCAAGACCCCACGGGAGTGAAGCATTTGAAGCATCCTCTGTTGGAAGTATTAGGGAGGCCTGGCTGTGGGAGTGAATTTCAGCAGGGCCATCCAGACGCATTGTAGGCGGCGGCAGCATCAGGGAGGGAACAAAATCATGAACTCTAGCAGCAGGTGTCACAGGGACCCCCCCCCCCCCCCCCGTCTGTCAACGACAACAACACTTTACAACTGAAATAAACGAATGATTGAGGATGCAGACTCGAGGCTTCGGGGGAACACATGTTTTATTTACATATTTACACACATCACTCAGAGTCCAGTCACCAGGCGCCCCTGATGGGTACGATGCAGGCTCCCACCTCCCGGGGGGCAGCCCCCAGGCCCGCTCGTAGAGCTGCGGGGCAGCCCCCATGCCTGCTCGTAGAGCTGCTCGGCGCCGGCCCAGTTTCGGAGGCGCGCCAGTGGACTGCGCACCGGCTGGGGGAGCTCAGTGTTTGACACCACCAGGAGAAGGCAGTCGCGCCCCTCCTCGGTGATGACCCCTCCGGGGGCGCTGGCCATCCTCTGCCTCGGAGATGGCCTCCAGGGGGGCCCGGCCGTCCCGCAGGGCCTGCGGGTCCTGGGGCTCCAAGAGCCAGGCCAGGTACAGGCCCACCCGGCTGGAGCTCTCACCCAGCGCCAGGTGGACGCGCTCCTGGGTGACGGCTCTGTTGGCGTCGGTCAGCTGTGCCTGGAAGTGGAGGCGCAGGTGGAGCTGGGGCAGGTAGCGGCCCCGGCGCAGGCCCGCCAGCTCCTCTAAGAGTGCATGGATGAAGCCGTCCGGGGTGGCCAGCAGCGCGGCCAGACGCCGCCCCCGCGCCACCGCGTGGTGCAGGTCCCCCAGCACCAGCGTGAAGTGCTGCGGGTCCACCAACTCCAGCAGGCGGCGCGCCACGGCCAGCTGGGCAGTGTGGGGCAGCAGCTCACAGCCGCAGGTCTCCAGGAGGAGCGGGAGGACGGGCTGGGGGGGGGGGGCGGCCAGGCCGTGGACCGCCATGTAGAGCCGGCAGGCCTCCTCCAAGGTGTCCTGCATGAACACCCGCACGGCTCGGGGGTCGGCGGGGTGGGCGCTCCGGCCATGGCAGGCAGGCCCGGTTTGGCTTCCCGGTGGTCACCCCTTCGGGGGTGGTGGCCTGATGGGCCTCCAGCGGGGCCTGGGCGTCCAGGAGGCTGCTCCTGAGCCTCGCCGAAGCAGTCGCTCCCCTCGCTGCTCCCTGCTCAATCAATCTCCTGGTATCGTAGCGCTTACTGCCAGACTGCCAGCTACCACGCATTGCTTGCCTGAATACTGTATTATAGCGCTTACTGCCAGAGTGCCATATATCTCGCATTGCTCGCACTGCTGATTATTGGGTTATCGTAGTGCTTGACTGCTAGACCGTGTTGTGAGATTTACTGTACCATTGTGTTTCACTCGCTTTGCCTGCTTAGAATATTGTTGCCTAACTGTGCTGCCTGTTCATAGCGCTTAACAAGGTCGTGCCCCAATCTCGTCCGATTTTGCTTTTGGCTCGCTGCCATTTTGTTGTGGTGCCTCTCAGCCCGGCTCTCCACCCCGCTCCCGCCTCCCAGCTGCTCCTCCCTTGCCCCGCCCCCCCCACTTTCCACTTATGTCAGAGCAACATACGCGCAGCGGGCGCGGCCCATGCGCGCCGAAGGTGCACCAAAGGTAAGCCCGTCTACGCCCATCCGCGCCTGGACCGCGCCCAGCGCCAGACCCCCTGGCCCCCGCAAAACCCACTCCACCCGCATAACCTACGACGCCGCATCCTTCTCAGCACTTAACCCCGGCCGACTCTCAAACTGCTACCAAGCTGCCCCAGGACACACCCATGGACCCTTCACCTGCCACTCCTGCAAGTTCGACTTCATCAGGACCCACACCAAATCCACAGACTCCAATAAGAGCTCCCGACACTAACCACCTAAAGTGCATCCTGCTCAACACCCGCTTGGTCCACAGACCCGCCATTGAACTCTGGAACCTATGCGACTCTACATCACCGGATGTTGCCTTTCTTACAGAAACATGGATGAACGCCTCATCAGCACCGGACATCGCCATCGCCATAGCCATCCCGGACGGCTACAAGATCATCCGGAAGGACCACACCAACCAAACAGGAGGAGGCATCGCCACCGTCCATAAACACCACCCGCATCACGACCAGTTCCGACGACCTCACATCCGCCAAACACCTTCACTTCCAGATCCACACCGACCCCAAGACCACACTCAGAGGCACCCTCATCTACAGACCACCAGGACCCTGCACACACTTCAACGATGACATCACTGACTTCATCAGCCCACACGCCCTCCCCTCCGAGGACTATATTCTACTGGGAGACCTCAACTACCACCTGGAAAAGAAAAACTACTCAAACACCACCACCCTTCTGGACAACCTAGCCAACCTCAGACAACTTGTCAATACCCCCACCCACTATGCCGGACACACGCTCGACCCATTCTTCACCTCCAGCAAGCACATCTCCTTCAATCACACCACATCTCTCCACTGGACGGACCACAGCTGCGTTCACTTCAACTACAATAAGACCACGACCCACAACCCCCCACAACCTATTCCCCGAAGAAACAATTACTACCGACCAGCTCTTCACATCGCTTCACCATAACCCTCCTGCCAAATCATCGGAACCAAGCAGCCACCAACCTCACACAATGGATCACCCACAGCGCAGACTAACTAGCACCCTTGAAAAACCATCAAATCAAGCAAGGTAACAAAAGCCCCCTGGTTCAACGACTACCTTAAGAAATCCAAAAAGCTATGTCGCACCCTCGAGAGCCTGGAGAAAAAACCCAACCACTGACAACCTGACCACCTTCAAGAACGCAACCCGCAAACACCACCAACTGATCTGATCCACCAAGAAATCGGCATTGAAGGATCGATTTGACGACAACGCCCACAACAGCAAGGAACTATTCAACATCGTCAAAGAATTTACCAACTCCACCTCCGGCACCAACGACATCACTCCCTCCCAAGACCTCTACGACTCCCTAGCCTCTTTCTTCTACAACAAAATCGCCGACATACATAACCGCTTTGAAAACCAGGCCAGGGACCTGTCCATTCCACCCACCTCCGAACCAACACCTCCCTCCAACAACCTTTTCGCCTGGAGCCCAATCTCCACTGAAGACACCATCCGCCTGATGAACTCGATCGCCAACCGACCCATGTCCCCACCACATTTTCAACAAAGCAGACTCCATCATCGCACCCCATCTCCGAGACGTCATCTGCTCCCTCAACTCCGCTACCTTCCCGGAAAGCTGGAAACATGCGGAACTCAGCACCCTTCTGAAGAAACCCACAGCAGACCCCACTGAACTTAAAAACTACCGACCCATATCCCTCCTCCCATTCCCGGCCAAAGTGATTGAGAAAGCCGTCAACAGTCAGCTCGCCGCCTTCCTCGAAACCAACATATCCCTCGACCCTTCACAGTCCGGCTTCCGAGCCAAACACAGCACCAAAACCGCACTCATCGCAGCAACAGACGACATCCGAACTCTACTGGACAACGGAGAAACAGCTGCCCTCATCCTACTTGACCTCTCCACAGCCTTCGATACAGTCTGTCATAGCACCCTAATACAACGCCTCAGCAACATCGGAATACAAGGAAAAGCATTGGACTGGATCATCTCGTTCCTCACCGGAAGAACCCAGAGAGTCAGCCTCACCCCTTTTAGATCAGAGGCCACCAAAGTCATCTGCGGCGTACCACAAGGATCATCACTCAGTCCCACCCTCTTCAATGTATAAATTAATCCCCTCGCATCCATCGCACGCCAACACAACCTCAACATCATCTCCTACGCAGACGACACCCAGCTGATCCTCTCCCTCACCAAAGACCCTAACACCGCCAAAACCAACTTACACGAAGGAATGAAAGAAGTAGCCGAGTGGATGAAGAACAGCCGTCAAACACTGAACTCTGACAAAACGGAAGTCCATCTTAGGATCATCCCCCTCCGCCTGGGATGACTCATGGTGGCCACCAGCCCTGGGAACCGCACCCATACCTACGGACCACGCACATAACCTGGGCTTCATCCTGGACTCCTCCCTCTCGATGACCAAACAAGTCAACGCCGTCTCATCCTCATGCTTCAACATCCTACGCATGCTCAAAAAAATCTTCAGCTGGATCCCCACCGAAACAAAGACAGTCACCCACGCACTGGTCACAAGCCGACTGGACTACGGAAACACCCTCTACGCCGGAGCCACAGCCAAACTACAGAAAACTCCAACGCATCCAAAACTCCTCAGCCAGACTCATACTGGACATCCCCCGTCAAGCTCACATTTACGGTCACCTGAAAGACCTCCACTGGCTCCCCGTCAACAAGAAAATAACGTTCCTTCTCCTCACCCACACAAAAAGCCCTTTACGACCCGAATGCCTCAACACGCGACTGTCCTTCTACACCCCCACCCGCCAACTACGATCATCCAATCAAGCCCTCGCCGCAATTCCGCGCATTCATAGATCCACCATGGGGGGGCAGAACCTTCTCCTACTTAGCGGCCAAAACCTGGAATTCTCTCCCCACCCACCTCCGCCTTGTACAGAACCACCTCTCCTTCAGAAAGCAACTTAAAACTTGGATATTCAAAAAGTAAAGTACCCCCCCCCGCACATTGAGACCCTCTGGGTGAGTAGTGCGCTATACAAATTTCCGAACTTGAACTCAGGTAGACCCACGACCCTGGTCCTGGACTCTTGGCTGTAAAGTGGCAGCCCTCGGCGGGTGGGCAGCACTACAGAAGAATGAATAAAGGGGGCTCATTGATGGCTATTGATTGGGTCGCACGGGAGCAACCTGCGGATTCCTGCATGCCTGGCCAGACAGGCAAGATGGAAGCCCCACCTCCCGGGGGGGGGGGGGGGGGTAGGGGGGCAGCCCCCATCCCCCAGGCTGCCTCGTAGAGATTGTCCACCTGCTCCCAAGCGCTGTAGTTTGCCAGGTGCGTGGCGATGGCTTCCCGGTGGTCGTCCGCCCCTTGGCCCAGCTCCCTGGATCTATGAAAAACCACCTGGTGGCAGGCGCAGCCCCGCAGCCCGTTGATGGTGACTCCGGGCGTGCTAGCCCCATCGCCCCCCAGAATGTCACGCATGGGAGCCTGCCCGGCCCGCATATCCCGCAGGTTGCGGCGAATGGTTGCGTAGACCCCCACGCTGCTGGTGCTCTCGGCTAAGGCCATGTCGACTCTCCGCGACTGGTGTTGCGCGGTGCTGGTCGCGGCGGCTGTGCTCACCCTGACCTAGTAGCGCAGCCGGAGGTGCAGGTAGCAGTGGGCGTCCAGAAGGGCCTGGAAATTGTTATCCTTGTGCACTCCAATGTTAAAATTTACTCCACAATAGGATAGAATTTAAGGTTGGCGCAACTCATGCCACAAGGCGTCCTACCCTTGTCTTACAAACACAATATGTGGTGTGGAAAGACACCTTCCCACAAATGAGTGTGCTCAATTTGCAATGAAACACTCTGGTTTCTTCACAACATTTTTTTTTAGTTTCATCCATGTTTATTCCAACATCTTGTGAATAAAAATTCCATTTTAATTTACCATTCGCTATGGTTTTATAACACAGTTCATTAAAGTATATCTCTCCAATGGTCAACAAATCTTTATCTCCCAATGCATTTCGGGTCGAAAAACACAGACCCTTCGTCAGGGGACTATGAAATGAAAAGAAACAGGACCAATTAATTCACCATCTAGGAATCATTGTGTAAACTGAATTACATCAACATCAAATTAGATTAATATGGCACATAATCAAAATTGCAATGCATTCAAAGTAAGGTAAACGTTACATGCTGTGAGTATTATTCACATACTAAGAAGACGTTAGACTGACAAAGATCGATATCTGTCCGAAAGGTGAAAAATATCTGTTTAATCACTAACTCACTCGGGAAAGAACCCTATGACTAACGCTCAGTTCATTAGCGCGTAGCATTTTAACTCTCAGCCTAACGGCAGGTTTACTTACATGCGACCATCGGGTCTGAGACGCAGGGTGTGTGGCTTTTTCGTCTTAGCGTTCTACCCATTACGCGCCAAATATTTACGCGTTAAAGAAGAACTTCCGGTCATGTGATCGGCATGTATTCCAATCACTGAGGTTTTATACCTTTGTCACGTGGTTAGGTATACTAAGGCTTTAAGGAAGTTAACTATGTAAACAAACTACAGGTGCGCAACCCATGCATACAAATAAATAGCATTAATTAGGAAACTTATCACGTATATAGCAGGAAACGAGTAGTCAAAACAGGAAAGCATACCATAATTGACATATTGCTTAAAATGAATGGTCAATGCATAAAATTCACTTATATAACGAAAAACTTGTAAATTAAAGAACTACTAAATTAGGGGTCTCGGATATAGTTCAAGCCTAGTGTTGGGTGGATCTACAGAAAACACGAATATTCAATTCGGTCATTCAGCCCAATAGGGTGGGCAGAGTTAAGTTTCTTAATCCAAAAATATTCACATCTGAGTCTTTTTTGTAGGATCCTGGTCTCGGCGTGGTGAGATTTTCTCCAAAACCATGAAGCGTAATTGGGAGATTTGGTGTCTGGCTTCTGACAGTGACAGGCTACAGTGGATTTTAAATTAATCAGTCTTGTATTGCTCTTATGTTCCGTTATACGTGTTTTAACTTTTCTTTCAGTCTGTCCCACGTATGTTTTCCCACATGGACATTTAATTGCATATATACAGTTCATCGTATCACATGTGCTGTTATGTTTCAGTTCAATTTGTTGTCCTTTGGTGGGGTGAGTGAATTGATTTCCCACAATAACGTTTCCACAGTGGGTGCAATTTTGACATCTTTGCATGCCTCGATAGGTCATTGTAGGTTTCTTAGGAATATTCAAAAGTTCTTTAATGTTTTTAGACCTTTGAAACGCAAAAGTTATTTTCTCATTATATAAGTCTTTTAGGTCAGGTTCTTGCTGAATTAATCTCCAATGTTTGTTGATAATTTTTTTGATTTTAGATGAGTCGGTGGAAAATTTCAATACACATACTGTTTTCGCTTCTTGGATTTTAGTCTTCTCTTTCAACATGCTAGTTCGAGACTGAATGGCCACTTTATTTAAAGATGTTTGCAAAACATCATCTGGATATCCTCTTGACTGATATTTGATTATTTGTTCTTGCAAAACATTTGTCAGATCTCCCTCATTGGAGGTAATTCGTTTCATTCTGATAAATTGTGAAGTCGGCAAATGTTTTTTTAGGGACATGGGGTGGAAACTTTGGAACAGCAATGAAGAGTTTTTTTGATGTGAACACTCGTACTGATGGTATTGTTTAAAATTTCCACTCTTACGTCAAGAAATGCAATAGATTGTTCATCTATGGTATGGGTGAATTTAATGCGTTCATTACATGAGTTGAGTATCATGATATTATTTTCCAAGTCTTGTCGTTCACCTCTCCATATTATAAACAAATCATCAATGTACCTTTTGTACATAACCAAGTGCTCTGTCCATGTTGGGTTTCCAAGAATAAAGTCCGTTTCAAATTTGTTCATGAAAATATTGGCGTGCGAGGGCGCCCACCCAAAACCCATGGATGTGCCACTGCTTTGATTGTAGAATTTTCCTTCCCAATAACTGCAGTATAATGCAAAATGCATGAGCTCTATGATTAACAGTTTCTGTTGCTCCTCAAGGTCACTGTTTATTAGGCTCCATTCTAATGCCTCTATGCCCTCATTGTGGGGAATAGAGGTGTAGAGGGCCGTAACATCGATGGTGCATAGTAAATATCTTTCATATCCAGCACGATGGATTTCAACAAATTCAAGAAAGCAGTCGTGTCCTTAATGTATGTAGAAGTCTTTTGTACTAGTGGTTGCAAGAACTTATCTACAAATTTCCCTATGGGTTCAGAGATTGACCCACACGCCGAGACCATGGGTCTAAATGGCGGATTGTTAAGATCCTTGTGTATTTTTGGTGTCCTGTATAACTTGGGTCGTCTAGGATGTTTCATTTCAAAATATTGTTTAGTTTTTTCATTGATCCACTTCATGTCGTAAGCATGGTCGATGATTTTTTTGTAGAATTAATTGGTATTCATTAGTGGGGTGAGTTTCTAACGGAAGATATATGACTGAGTTGTTGACATGATCGTACACGTTTTTTATGTAAAAATCAGTATCCATGACCACTAAGGCACCTCCTTTGTCAGCCTTCTGGAATGTTAATTGTTTGTTGTTCAGATTTTTCAATGTGTTCTATTCACTAGAGGAAAGGTTGCTTTTTTTAGGTTTGATGTATGTTATTTGTTGATCATCTGTGAGGAACGACCGTTCAAAAGCTATTATAGTTTTATGCGTGAATGGTGCGCAAAACGAACTTTTAGGTCTGAATTCTTTGTCCCAAGTTTTTTCTGGTTGAACTTCAGTGGAATCTTTAAAGAAGTATCTCAACTTCAACGATCTGAAGAATTTGAATAATGCAATGTCTGTTTCAGCTGGATTGGAACAATATGTAGGTACAAATGTCATCCCTTTATTTAGAAGTTTAGTTTCAGCTGCCGTAAGTTGTTTAGATGAGATATTGACAATCAATTGGCTTTCGTGTTTTGACTCATTGTCCTTTCTGCAATGCTTTTTTCTGTTTCCACGTCCTCTTCTTGTGGTTCTGTAGTTATTGGTGGGGGCGTTTGCAGCTGGGCTGATCTCTAAAAAAAACTCACTTGTGGGGTCACATTGCTAGTAGATGGTTTTTCTCCTGTATTATCAATTGGGGTTGTGGATTTAGATATGGGTCTTCTGGTTGATACTATGTCTGAGTCTGATACAACGCTCTCTTGAGATGAGGATGTTGTGGTCGTCTTTGATGGTTGTTGTTGAGGTTGCCATTTCCGTTGGTTATAAATGTCGGCCCAGGTATAAATCTCCTCAAGTTTATAATCCAAGGTATCTCTACGATACTTACGAATTTTACGTTCATTCACTTCTTTGGCGTATTTATCAAGTTTACTATTCACATCCTCTAGAGTTTTTTGAAGATCCGGGATTGTACTGATTTCAGACTTTAAAGTTTTAATTTCTTCCTCTATTTCTGTTAGTGCTTTAGAAAGTTCTTCCACAATCAGCAGAATCAAATCCAAAGAACATTTGTTTAAAATTTGATACCAACGTTCCACACATTTTTTGCTGTTTTTACACAACATAGGCTTGAGGGTTATCCGAAGGCCTCTTGGTATTCTTTTGTTCTTATGGTAGTGTATTAGCGTGGTGGCATGCATCCTCTGGTTAATTTCTTTTTTGCTCATGTATTCTAATTGACGTATTAGTTGTGCAGTAGTACTTTTCTGAGAGGTGAATTGTCTGGTCTCCTGAATCAAATCATAGATTTCCAAAGCTGCTTCTGGAGTGAAACCTAAAGTTTCAGCTTTGTTGGTGGTGATTTGTGCTATCTCGTCTAGTTGCATATTTGTAACTTGATGCAACCAAGGATCCTTAGGGCTGAAAGAAATAACTGGAAATTGTTATCCTTGTGCACTCCAATGTTCAAATTTACTCCACAATAGGATAGAATTAAAGGTTGGCGCAACTCATGCCACAAGGCGTCCTACCCTTGTCTTATAAACACAATATGTGGTGTGGAAAGACACCTTCCCACAAATGAGTGCGCTCAATTTGCAATTAAACACTCGGGTTTCTTCATGACATTTTTTTAGTTTCATCCATGTTTATTCCAACATCTTGTGAATCAAATATCCATTTTAATTTACCATTCGCTATGGTTTTATAACACAGTTCATTAAAGTATATCTCTCCAATGGTCAACAAATCTTTATCTCCCAATGCATTTCGGGTCGAAAAACACAGACCCTTCGTCAGGGGACTATGAAATGAAAAGAAACAGGACCAATTAATTCACCATCTAGGAATCATTGTGTAAACTGAATTACATCAACATCATCAAATTAGATTAATATGGCACATAATCAAAATTGCAATGCATTCAAAGTAAGGTAAACGTTACATGCTGTGAGTAGTATTATTCACATACTAAGAAGACGTTAGACTGACAAAGATCGATATCTGTCCGAAAGGTGAAAAATATCGGTTTAATCACTAACTCACTCGGGAAAGAACCCTATGACTAACGCTCAGTTCATTAGCGCGTAGCATTTTAACTCGCAGCCTAACGGCAGGTTTACTTACATGCGACCATCGGGTCTGAGACGCAGGGTGTGCGGCTTTTTCGTCTTAGCGTTCTACCCATTACGCGCCAAATATTTACGAGTTAAAGAGGAACTTCAGTTCCGGTCATGTGATCGCATGTATTCCAATCACTGAGGTTCTATTCCTTTGTCACGTGGTTAGGTATACTAAGGCTTCAAGGAAGTTAACTATGTAAACCAACTACGGGTGCGCAACCCATGCATACAAATAAAATAGCATAAATTAGTAAACGTATCACGTATATAGCATGAGTAGTCATCCTGCTGGAGGGCGAAGCTGAAGCCACCCTGGGTGGCCAGCAGGGCCTCCAGCCGCCGCTCTCACCACGGCCTGCTGGAGGTGGGCCAGCACCAGCTGGAAATCGGCCTAGTCCAGCGCCTCAAGCAGCCTCCCGGCCAGGGCCTGCAGCAGGGCCGGGGGCAGGCAGTCGCAGGCCTCGAGCAGCAGCGGGGCCACGTCCTGGGGCGGACAGGCAGTGGACGGCCTCTAGGAGCTCGCCTGTGCGCCACTGCAGGGTCTCCTCGCCCACCAGGCTGAAGACCACGTCCTCCCGGAGGCGGCGGAGCACCCGCCCGCAGGCCTCCAAGGTGTTCCGGAGGAAGAGGCGCACCAGCCAGGGCTCTGCGGGCATGGCGGGCGCGACTGCAGACATCTGGCTCCCGGGGTCAGCGGTGGATGGGGAGGCGGAGGGACACCGGCAGGAGGCAGACAGGAGGCAGCAGCAGGGCCACGACCAGGAGCTGGCGGGGGGTAGCAGCGTCCGAGAGCAGGCAGCAGGGTCCGAGGTGTTTGGTTGGAAAGACGATTTATTTGTTTTACTCTTTGTGCTAAGAATGTGTTTAAAGGTTATGTATGTCCCTGAGAAGGCAGAAACTGGTGGAACGCAAGATTCAGAGATGTGCTAGAATGCACTTGACTATCATTATCCATAGCTGAGTGGCATGTCAAATGTCAAAAGCCTGTTATAGTATGTAACTAGTTGGGACCCTCAGAAGTGAACGCAAGTCCTCTATTAGCCAGCGGTTTGTGGCAGACCTCTTCAGTACATTGCTTATTTGCTGTGGACTGCTACAGGAGTGGGTATGGACATGGCCCATAGCAGTTTTGTTTCACGTGAGAGCGCCAAGTAGTATAAGGTAATTACTGTGCAATCCGAGTGAACTACATTTTAACTGCCGCTCTTGTGCGATGGTCGAGCTGCTCCGAATATTGGGGTGTCTACGATGGGGGCACTCTGTCCCAGTGAAAGCCTTTTGGTCCCAGGTTAGTGTGGGGCGCCTTGCATTTGAAGTGCACGGTGGGGGTTGGGGGGCTTTGCCACTCATGTCTCGTGCTTTCGTACTATCATTCGATGCTGTTTTTTAAAATATTTTTGGGGGAGGGCAGCCGGGCAGTGGTTGACCCTACCTTTAGGGGCACAGGGGTTCCCTGGCAACGAGTGTGGCATGTCGGTGCTTATGATGTTGTGGGTTCTTTTAGGTATAGGACCGGCTCAGTTCTTGCGAGGGCGTCCGTGTTGCTGTTGTGCTTGGCCCATATACCTCGGGCAACCTGATTTGTGGCTCTATCTCTAGTGCTGGGGGGCTGTCTGCTTGTTGGAGTAGACGTGGTTCTCAGGGGTTACACAGCTTATCTGTTGATAATGTCCTGGTTTTAGGTGTTGGGGAGTCTGTTGTGTGTTCGGGAGGTGCTGGTCCCAATGTACCGTCGCCTGATGCAGCGGCATGATCAGGGTTCTGGGGGGTTTCTTGGCAGAGGAGTGCTGACAGCCCTCCCATCCTTCCACTCCATGTGCCTCTGTTTATCAAGCGGTCATTGGTTAACGGTAGCCGGCTGCACACAGTGTGTGGGAGGCCTGGAGCTGGGCTTTTCCTTCTGTCTGCTCCAAGGCATCACTTCTGCAATCCTTTTTATGTCTTATCTTTGTGTCCCTGTGCATTGGAATAACAAGGTACTCTTTGTGCATGTTTTCGCTCTGGTTTGTGTAGCTGTATTCTCCCATTCTATGCAAACATTGTTTTTACTTTGCTTCCATGACTGTGAATTTCTACCGCATTTTCACTCTTAAATTCGGAGTTAAGAAGGTGTTCGTGCTCTACAGCTTTCGATCCCTTAGCTAAACTGGTTCCGATAGTTCTTTGCAGTATGTCTGTCTGATCTGTGCTTAGGGCACTTGGACATTCTCTAGTCCTTAGTATTTAGAGCACTGCGTCCTGAATTTTCCCAACAAATTAAATTTCACGGTGATGGTCTGGGACAGTTTGGTTTCGGTAGCCTGATGGATGTCTCATGATACCCCCGATTAACCAACATGAGCAATCCGTGGGAAAAGTCATCTATATCGAGGGGTATGCTGAAAGGGGTATGTGGTGGAAAGAGAAAAGAGGGCTGACTGGAGAAGGAAGAGAGCAGCATTGGAGTGCTGGTCTTATCGGCCTCCACTGAGGGCCCGGAGTGGGGCCCAGGCGGCCCACAGGGCCTGCTCATTCGGTGGGTTTAGGCAGATGCTCAGGTAGTAGCAGACCCGGCTGGCGCGCTCGGCCAGGGCCAGGTGGACGGTCCGCAGCTCTGCCTGCTCTCGGTCAGCGGCGGGGGAGGTCAGGAGGACCTGGTAGTCCAGCTGCAGGTGGGTGCACTGGCGGCCCCGCAGCAGGCCCTCCAGCTTCAGGAAGAGCGCCTGGCTGAAGCCGCCCGAGGGGGCCAGCAGCGCCTGGAGTCGCCGCTCCCGCACCACGGCCTGGAGCGTGCTCTACACCACCTGCTGGAAGTGCATCCACCGGAGCAGCCTCCCGGCCAGGGCCTTCAGGGCGGTGGGGGGCAGCAGGCCGAACTCACAGGCCTTGACCAGCAGCGGGGCCACCTGGAGGGCCAGGCGGGGGCGGGCAGGCCAAGGACTGCCTCCAGCAGGTGTGCGGCATTGAGGCGCAGGGCTTAACCCAACCCCCCTGGCTCAAGGGCGTGTCCTCGGTGAGGTGGTAGAGCAGCCGCCGGGCAGGCCTCCAAGAGGTCCCGGAGGAAGACCCGCACGTCCCAGGGGTTGGTGGGGGGTGGTGGTGCAGCCATCTCGGGCTCACAGTAGCAGCAGGAGCAGAGTCTCGGTCCGCAGCAGCAGGCAGGCCTGGTTTAGCTTTAAGGTCACCCCTCCGGGGGTGCTGGCCTGATGGGCCCCGGAGATGGCCTCCAGCGGGGCCCGTCTGTCCCGCAGGGCCTGCGGGTCCTGGGGAGGCTGGTGAGGTACACCCCGACCCTGGTTCTCCATTCCCCGAAGGCCAGGTCCAGCTGCTCCTGGGTGACTGCGGCGTCTGTCAGTGTGACCTGGTACTGAAGCTGCAGGCGCGTGGAGGCTCCTGAGCAGGTCCTCCACCTGCTGGTACACGGCGTAGGTGTGGGCCCCCTCGGCGGCCAGCTCCTGGCGCTGCCGCTCCCTCACCACCACCTGGTGCACACTCCCCACCACCTGCCTGAAGTGCAGCAGCTCCAGCTGCTGGAGCAGCCTCACCGCCAGGGCCTGCAGTGCGGCTGGGGGCAGCATGCTGCAGTCGCATGCCTCGACCAGCAGCGGGGCCACCTGGATGGCCTGGCGGGGGCCGGGCAGGCGGCGCACTGCCTCCAGGAGCTCCTGGGTGGTGCGGCACAGGGACGCCTCGCCATCCTGTCTGATGGGGCGCAGCCTCGGTGAGGCGGTGGAGCAACCGCCGGCAGCCCCCTCCTCCAGTAGGACCCTGACAAAGAACCTCATGGCCAGGGGGTCAGCAGGGGGCTCAGCTGCGGCCATCGCAGGGTTCACACTAGAAGCGGGAATCTGCAACAACTCGTAGCCACAATCCGGGTCAGCTTGGCTCGGCCGGGCATTTATACACCTGGAAAGCAACCGCTCACTGCTGAGGCTGCTTGACATGCAGCGGCTCCAGACTCTGGAGCAGGCGGTGCGCCAGGGCCTGCAGCACAGCCGGGGGCAGCAGGCCGCAGTCACAGGCCTCGAGCAGCAGCGGGGCCACGACCAGGGACTGGCTCCCGGGGTCAGTGGTGGATGGGGGAGGCTGAACGGGCAGCAGGCAGTATGCAGGAGCAGGCAGGGAGGTAGGGAGGTAGACAGGAGGCAGAAGCAGGCAGCAGCAGCAGGGCCACGACCAGGAGCCGGCGGAGGGCAGCAGGGTCCGAGCGCAGGCAGCAGGGTCCGAGCGCAGGCAGCAGGGTCCGAGCGCAGGCAGCAGGGTCCGAGCGCAGGCAGCAGGGTCCGAGCGCAGGCAGCAGGGTCCGAGCGCAGGCAGCAGGGTCCGAGCGCAGGCAGCAGGGTCCGAGCGCAGGCAGCAGGGTCCGAGGTGTTTGGTTGGAAAGACTATTTTTTTGTTTTGCACTTTGTGGTAAGAATGTGTTTTAAAGGTTATGTATGTCCCTCGAAAGGCAGAAACTGGTGAGATTCAGAGATGTGCTAGGATGCACTTAACGATCATCATCCATATCTGAGTGGCATGTGAGATGTCAAAAGCCTGTTATAGTAACTAGTTGGGACCCTCGGAAGTGAACGCAAGTCAAATATTAGCCAGCGGTTTGTGGCAGACCTCTTCAGTACATTGCTTATTTGCTGTGAACTGCTACAGGAGTGGGTATGGACATGGCCCATAGCAGTTTTTGTTTTCACGTGAGAGCGTGAAGTAGTATAAGGTAATTACTGTGCAGTCTGAGTGAACTACATTTAACTGCCGCTCTTGTGCGATGGTCAAGCTGCTCCGAATATTGGGGTGTCTGCGGTGGGGGTACTCTGTCCCAGTGAGAGCCTTTTGGTCCCAGGTTAGTGTGGGGTGCCTTGCTTTTGAAGTGCACGGTGGGGGTGCTTTGCCACTCATGTCTCGTGCTTTCGTACTATCATTCGATGCTCGGGTTCTTTTGGTTTTTTGGTTGGAGGGCCGGGCGGTGGTTGCTCTTACCATTTAGGGGCACAGGGGTTCCCTAGCAGTGAGTGTGGCATGTCAGAGCTAATGTTGTGGGCTCTTTTTGGTATAGGACCGGCTCGGTTCTTTCGGGGGCGTCCTTGTTGCTATGTGCTTGGCCCATATACCTCAGGGCAACCTGATTTGGGGCTCTATCTCTAGTGCTGGAGGATTGTCTGCTTGTTGGAATAGACGTCGTTCCCAGGGGTTCCACATCTAATCTGTTGATAATGTCCTGGTTTTAGGTGGTGGGGGTGGGCGGGGGGGGGGGGGGAGGGAGGGAGGGAGGGAGGTGCTGGTCCCTATGTACCGTCGCCTGATGCTGTTGCGTTATCGGCATTCTGGGGGGTTCCTGGGCTTCCTTGGCAGAGGAGTGCTGACAGCCCTCCCATCCTTCCCCTCCATGTGCCTCTGTTTATCGAGCGGTCATTGGTTAACGGGAGCCGGCTGCACAGTGTGTGGGAGGCATGGCGCTTAGCTTTTCCTTCTGTCTGCTCCAAGGCATCACTTCTGCAATCTTTTTACGTCTTATCTTTGTGTCCCTGTGCATTGGAATAACAAGGTTCTCTTTGTGCATGTTTTCGCTCTGGTTTGTGTAGCTGTATTCTCCCATTCTATGCAAGCATTGCTTTTCCTTTGCTTCCATCAAATGGTGTGCATTTCCAACCAC